>NW_016823439.1:624991-647414 GCF_001698545.2 Rhinopithecus bieti | reverse complement strand
TTTTGAGACGGAGTCTCGCTCTGTCGCCCAGGCTGGAGTGCAGTGGCCAGATCTCAGCTCACTGCAAGCTCCGCCTCCCGGGTTTATGCCATTCTCCTGCCTCAGCCTCCCGAGTAGCTGGGACTACAGGTGCCCGCCACCTCGCCCGGCTAGTTTTTTGTATTTTTTAGTAGAGACGGTGTTTCGCCGTGTTAGCCAGGATGGTCTCGATCTCCTGACCTTGTGATCCGCCCGTCTCGGCCTCCCAAAGTGCTGGAATTACAGGCTTGAGCCACCACGCCCGGCCAACTAATTTTTGTATTTTTTGTAAAGACGGGGTTTCACCATGTTGGCCAGGCTGTTCTCAAACTCCTGACCTCAGATAATCCACCCACCTCGGCCTCCCAAAGTGCTGGGATTACAGGCTTGAGCCACTGTGCCCGGCCTGTCCTGCTTTTTTTTTGAGACAGGGTCTTGCTCTATTGCCCAGGCTGGAGTACAGTAGTGAGATCATAGCTCACTGTAACCTCCGGCTCCTGGACTCAAATGATCCTCCTGCATCAGCCTCCAATGTAGCTGGGACTACAGGTGCATGCCACCATGCCCAGCTAATTTTTTTTTTCGAGACAGAGTCTCCTTCTGTCCGCCAGGCTGGAGTACAGTGGCACGATCTCTGCTCACTGCAACTTCTGCCTCCCTGGTTCAAGCAATTCTCATGCATCAGCCTCCCAAGTAGCTGGGATTACAGGCACCCCGCACCACACCCAGCTAATTTTTGTATTTTTAGTAGAGACGAGGTTTCACCATGTTAGCCAGGATCATCTTGAACTCCTGACCTCAGGTGATCCACCCACCTCAGCCTCCTGAAGTGCTGGGATTGCAGGCTTGAGTCACTGCACCCAACCCCCACCCAGCTAATTTTTAAAATTTTAGTAGAATCATGGTCCCACTATGTTGCTTGCCCAGGCTGGTCTTGAACTCCTGCCTTAGCTTCCCAAAGTGTTGGGATTACAGGTACGAGCCACTGAGGCCAGCCTAGTCCTGCTTCTTTATCAGACATCTAAGAGTGCAACGGACCCAGAGAACACAGACATCTTTTGACTAACTATAATCCAGCAACCACTGGCTTTATTTTCCTACATTTTCATTTGTGCTCTCCCAGTTTTTTCTATAGAGGCCTGTATCACTCCCCTCTCACCTCTCAAGTTTCCTTGGGGTTGGGAGACATCTTTCCTGGCTTATATAGGGTCCCTGGGAAGGGTGCTTTGGTCTGAGATGTGGGTTTAGAGAGCTCTTGGAGTATTTAGGTTTTTTCCCTCCATAACTTTGTTCTAAAGATTCTGGATAGAAATAAGGAGACCCCAAGAAGGGCCCTTCCCCCAAATAGCTTGCCATTCCTTCTCAGGCCTGAGGACATCCTATTTTGTTTTTTTGTTTTTTCCCCCTTGAGTGAGGGTATTACCTTAAAGACCATTTCTCTGGGGGAGAGACCCATTAAGACTTTAGTCAACCAGGTGCATTGATGTGAGTGACTTTCTGTCCCCTTAGAAAGCACTTTCTGGCTCATCTGACTGGGGTAGGACTGAATTGGTTATCTGCATCCTGCAGGGTCCTTTGAGCTTCTAGGTTCTCCCCAGCAGCTTGGGCTTGGACAGGGAGGGGACAGGGCAGGTTTACTGGTGGTATGGGGGGACCTCCCCTGTCAGGTTTTCCCCTGGCCCATCCTGGATGCACATACCAGACTTTGAGAAATTTCTTTTCATTTTTTGTGGTATGAAGCAGCTCAGCTGAGGGAGAGGAATCCAGGTTTGGATCCAGGGGGCCTGAGTCATTGGGACGTCAGGCCTTTCACTTAGCCTCACTGAACTTTAGATTCTCCATCTGTAAAATGGGGATCCTTGGTAACCGTGAGGATCGTATGGAAAGACTGGAAATCACAAAATGCTACAGTGTCAGGGCCCCAGTCCTTTTTTTTTTTTTTCTTGGCATTTTATCTCTTGCTTGCAGCGATCCCAGTTCCCAGTGCTGCACATGGAGGTGATCGTGCACCTGCTGCTCCAGATATCTGACGCCCTGAGATACCTGCATTTCCAGGGGTTTATCCACCGCTCCCTCAGCTCCTATGCTGTCCATATTGTCTCCCCAGGTGAAGCGAGGCTGACCAACCTGGAGTACATGTTGGAAAGGTGGGCACAACATGGAGTGGGACTTTGTCCTGAAGGTGATCTCCCTTGGGGACCTCTCCTGTAGAGACAGAATCTGATCTGGGTGGGACTCCTCATTGGTGAGATGAACCTGTCCATCAGTTGATGAACCTGTCCCAAATGCTACTTACCCTGTCTGCCAAGGCTAGAGGAATTTGGAGACATTTTAATAAACATTTAACAAGTATGATCTCGTATGAGCTAATGTGTATAAATGCTATAATTATCCACTCCAACATTTTTAGTGACTTTTCTTTTATTATTATTATTATTATTATTTTATGAGTCTTGCCCTGTTGCCTAGGCTGGAGTGCAGTGGCACAACCTCGGCTCACTGCAACCTCCACCTCCCGGGTTCGAGCGATTCTCTTACCTCAGCCTCCCAAGTAGCTGGGATTACAGGTCCTCACCACCACACCTGGCTAATTTTTGTGTTTTTAGTAGAGATGCAGTTTCACCATGTTGGCCAGGCTGGTCTTGAACTCCTGACCTCAGGTGATCTGCCCACTTCGGCCTCCCAAAGTGCTAGGATTATAGGTGTGAGCCACTGCGCCCAGCCCTTTCAGCAGCTTTTGACACAACAAGGTATATTTCTCACTCACATTGCAATCCAGTGTGTGTTGGAGGCAGGGACAGTGTTCCCTGTCACTCTAATCTGTAGCTTCACCACCTTTCAGACTTTGATCCCCCACTGCATTCTTTGCACTGCCAGTCAACAAGCAAGAAAGAACATGGAGGAGACACAGTGGGGTTTGGGGCCAGTCTGAAATGGTTATGTTACTGCCTCCCACTTTGCAGTGGCCAGAGACCAGTTAGCTTCTACTGGAGGGAAGCTGAGCTGTCCCTTAGCTGTGCATCCTGGAAGGAGAGAAGGTGATGGGTGCTGATGAGCCTAATGGTCTGTCACACCTCCATCTGGGTCAGGCACTGGCCTAGATAGACATGGAGGTCATTCTCTGCCCTCAAGGGGCTCAGCACAGTGAGAGAGGCAGTCAAAATTCAGGAATTGGTAAGGGGGCTTAGTTTTCTGTTGGCAAGAGTCAAAGTCCTCCTGAGAGCCCCCAAGCTTTGAGAGGCAGAGGCTCTCCCCTGTACTTCCTTACTGCCATCCACAGCTCTGAGCCTTTGGGCCAGTATTGGTTCTGCTCTTCTGTGAGGCCTTGGCCACTGTGCAGACCCCTTGCCTAGAGCCACCTACTTCCTTTTACCCTTGTCTGCCACCTACCCATCACTGATGCTTTGTTTCTGGTCTCTCACCAGATCTTTGCTTGTCACATACTCTGTAACTTCTCTCAAAGATGAAAAGCTCCATAAGGCAGGGATTTCTGTTTTATTTACTGCTATATCTCAGATGTCCAGAACAGGCCTTTGCATTTGTGCCCTGAACATATGTTTTTTGAACAAATGAAACAAAAAGGCTCTCACTTCCCCAGACCTGGAGTGCCTCTTGTCCCTCTGCATGGAGAGGAGGCAGAGGTCAGGTTGTGCTTGGCCTTGTGGGCCCTGGTGAGGAGTTTGAATTTTATCTTAAGAACACTGGGATGTGTTCTTAGGATAGGCATTTTTGAGCATTATAGTGTCACGGATGATTTGTAGGTTAAGATCCTTCCTCTTGGCTGGGTGTGGTGGCTCATGCCTGTAATCCCAGCCCTTTGGGAGCTGAGGTGTGTGGATCACCTGAGGTTGGAAGTTTGAGACCAGCCTGACCAACATGGAGAAACTCCATCTCTATTAAAAATGCAAAATTAGCCAGGCGTGGTGGTGCGTGCCTGTAATCCCAGCTACTCGGGAGGCTGAGGCAAGAGAATCTCTTGAACCCGGGAGGCAGAGGTTGCGATGAGCCGAGATTGCACCATTGCACTCCAGCCTAAGCAACAAGAGTGAAACTCCGTCTCAAAAAGAAAAAAAAAATCCTCCCTCTTGCTCCTGTGCATGGAGAAGGGGCTGTGATGGGGCAAGAGAAAGCAGGGGAGCCATTAGGGTATGACTGGAGCCATGGCACTTTTCTGGATGGGAACAGGCAGAGGCCAGATAACTGTCACTAGTTGAGCTGCTCAGGTTCATATCTGGTCCATTTTTAATCTGAGTTAAAAGCTTTCAGGGTCTCATTATTGCCTGCAAGATTAAGTCCAGACCCCTTTTCAGGGAGCAGAAGCCTCCCCAAGTGGGACTCCACCCATAGTGCCAATCTCCTAACTGCCCCACTCCCTCCTGACCATCTGAAGGCACTTTCACTACACTGCTCTCTGCATCTGGAATACCTGGCACACGCCAGTTTAGCCTTTTAAACTCACTTCAGAAACAGTCTCCCAACACTCTCTGTGAAGTCTATACTGATGCCCTTATCCCCTGAGGCACTTTGCATATTCCTCTCCTCACATGCGTCATGCAAATGTACCACAGTCATTTCTATACAAGTGTGTCTGCCCCACCAGATGGGGAGTTCATCACCAGCTCTGGGCCTGCCACATGTGGTAAGTGCTCAGTAAATATTTTTTACTTTTTATTTTTTTGAGACAAGATCTTGCTCTATCGCCCAGGCTGGAGTGCAGTGGCACGATCTCAGCTCAGTGCAACTTCCCAGCGTCAAGCGATCTTCCCACCTCAGCCTCGTGGGACTACAGGCACATGCCACCATATCCAGCTAATTTTTGTATTATTATTATTATTATTATTTGAGACAGAGTCTCGCTCTGTTGCCCAGGCTGTAGTGCAGTGGCAAGATCTTGGCTCACTGCAAGCTACGCCTCCCAGGTTCACGCCATTCTCCTGCCTCAGCCTCCTGAGTAGCTGGGACTACAGGTGCCCACCACCACGGCCGGCTAATTTTTTGTATTTTTAGTAGAGACGGTTTCACCATGTTAGCCAGGATGGTCTCAAACTCCTGACCCTGTGATCCGCCTGCCTCCGCCTCCCAAAGTGCTGGGATTACAAGCGTGAGCCACCGCTCCCGGCCAATTTCTGTATTTTTTATAGAGATGGGGTCATGCCGTGTTGCCCAGCCTGGACTTGAACTCCTGGACTCATGCGATCTGCCTCCCAAAGTGCTGGGATTACAAGTGCGAGCCACCACACCCAGCCTTCTTTTTTGGGGGTGGGGGACACAGGATCTGTCTCTTTTGCCCAGACAGTAGTACAGTGACTCACTACAATCTCAATCTGCTGGGCTCAGGCAATCCTCCTGCCTCGGCCTCCCAAAGTACTGGGATTACAGGCATGAGCCACTATACCTGACCAGTAAATGTTTCTTAAATGATTGGATGACCTAGTTGAAGGAAAAATTTGAAATGGTTCAGAGCAGGGTTGACCTCTCTGGCTATGTGTGTTAAGGAGCAGTGGAAGCTAAGGGGTGTGCACTTTTGTCAGTGATGGAGCGCCATCTGATGTAGAGAGAAAGGTCCCACAGTTTCTTCTCCTTTTGCTCTTCAATAGAAATGTGAATCCTAGAATGAAATGCAACTTTGGAAATGGCCCAGCCCAATGCTGTCCTTATATAGTTGAGGAAACTGAGCCGCCCAGGGGTGAAGCAATAGTGTGAAGTTACCCAATTGATTGGTTAGAGACATAGATGGGCCTTAACCAGATGGCAGAGGATGTCTCCAGGACATAGGGGCAGAATGGATTGGAGGTTGAGGACAGGAACACCAGCCAGGAGACCATGAGACAGGGCCTAGTGGTGACCATGGAGCCAAAATGGGAGGGAATAAAGTGAAATGCATGGAGTTGCTGGGGTCAACAACTGGCCAAGTGAGGGAGTAGGAGGTAACCAAGGGTCTGTGAATGTCTAGGAGTGACCTCAGGATGGAACTTCAGGTAGAAGTGTCAGAAATGTCAGTCAGCAAGCCATTGCAGGTGAAACAACATACCCTTCTTTGAAAGCTGATAATATGAGTTGATTATTCACCAACCCAAAATAGCCTTCAATCCCACATTTATTTTTGGTAACACTCTACTAGGGCATATCAGTTTGTTGAATGTCATTGTCAAGGGTGGTGTTGCATCTCTTGGTATAAAAGTGATACAGCAGTTTCTCCTACCCTTCAGCTCCTTTTTTTTTTTTTTTTTTTTTTTTGAGACGGAGTCTTGCTCTGTCTCCCAGTCTGGAATGCAGTGGTGCAATCTCGTCTCACAGCAACCTCCACCTCCCAGATTCAAGTAATTCTGCCTGAGCCTCCCAAGTAGCTGAGATCACAGGCGCGTGCCACCATGCCCGGCTAATTTTTGTGTTTTTAGTAGAGATGGGGTTTCGCCATATTGGCCAGGCTGGTCTTGAATTCGTGACCTCAAGTGATCCACCCGCCTTGGCCTTCCAAAGTGCTGGGATTACAGGCATAAGCCACCACACCTGGTCTTTTTTTTTTGAGACCGAGTATCGCTCTGTTACCCAGCCTGGAGTGCAGTGGCTCAGTCTTGGCTCACTGCAACCTCTGCCTCCCGGGTTCAATATATAAATATTTGTGTATTAAATTTGTATGCATATCCACACTGTTCACACTATGCCATGCCATAGGTGACTTTTCAGCAATACAACTAAAGTCAATACTAGCTTTTACACCTTCATGACTTCATGAACTGACTGCCCTCTATCCAAAGATTTACTGGAAGAAACTTTATTTAGGGAAGTTTGCTCAAATCTGAGAAGCCCATCTCATCCTCTAAAATCTGTCCTTTTTCCAGACTAACAAAAAACTTGCTGTCACTTGCTTTTTAAAAGCTTAATTCTTAATTATCAACTGCCAGTCATTAAGTCTTGACTGAATGCCTCCCATAATATTCATACTAATTCTTTACATGAAAGAGCGCTTTATGGCTCACCAAGTGTTTCTACATCCATGATCTCATTTGATTGTCATGACAGCTGTAGGCTGAAGTCAGTGCTGAGTTTACCCTGAGGCCTCTTGCTGGGCCAGAAGACATTTAGGACGCTCTGACTTAGCTCTTAAGGAGTCTGGTTGGGAAGATGAGTTATATAAGCCTATGAGTGAACCCTTGAGTGCTAAACTGAGAGGGCGCTTTCTCAAAAGGGCAGGAGTTCAGAAAAGAAATAATCATGAGGAGTTGAAGAAGTCCCAGATGGCTTTGATAAAGCAGATGGGGGTTGAGGGGGCTCTTGAAAGAGTTTGCATTCATTTATTCAACAGCAAGCATCAAGGCCCTGGTGTAAGCCCAGGAGTACAGTGATAAAGGCAGATGAGGTGCTTACTCTCATGGAGCTGACTCTCTAGAATGGAAGGGAGACAGATAATAAACTAAATAAATGAACACAAATTCAGATAATAAGTGCTCTGAAACCAATAAAACAGGACTACTTTAGGCAGTCAGGGAGGGCCTCCTTGAGGAAGTGATTTTCAGACAAATATCTCAGTCACAAAAAGTAGCTAGTCACTCTAGGATCTGTGGGCAGGACATACCTGGCAGAAGCTGCCAGTGCAAAGACTTGAGGGGCTAATGTGCTAGGTATGTTGGAGGAACTGAAAGAAGGCCCCTGTGACTTGAGTGGAGTGGGCGAGCAGTAGAGTTGCCAGATGAAGTTGGGGGAGAGGGCCTAGGTGGAACAGTAAGGAATTGCAGGTGTTGGAACAGCTCTGAAGCAGTGTGGATTAGCTCATTGTCTAGCTAGGTTTCCAGAAGCTCAAAGAGGTTGTCGGCCTTCAGAGGCAAAGTTTTCACAAATGCAGTATGTTGATTAAAAGACCCACGAGCCTGGCCAACATGGCGAAACCTCATCTCTACTAAAATATAAAAATTAGCCGGACCTGGTGACACACACCTGTAATCCTAGCTACTTGGGAAACTGAGCAGGAGATTCGCTTTAACCTGGGAGGCAGCAGAGGTTGCAGTGAGCCAAGATCATGCTGCTGCTCTCCAGCCTGGGTGACATGGCAAGACTATGAATGAATGAATGAATGAATGAATGACCGACCCTTTAAGGCATGAGCCCTGACTTGTGTGTTTCCTTCCCTAGCAAGGACAGAGGTGAACAGAGGGACCTGACTCGAGTGCCCCTTCCTACCCAGCTGTACAACTGGGCCGCACCAGAAGTGATCTTACAGAAGGCAGCCACAGTGAAGTCGGACATCTACAGCTTTTCTATGATCATGCAGGAGATTTTAACAGGTAGATCAAGATCATTAATGGTTGACCAAAGTCCCTATTCTTAGGTTGTATTTTTCTCCCCCAACAGGAGTTACTTATATGAAAATACAAGACTTACTGAAAAGAGACTTCTTGGCTGGGAGCAGTAGCTCACGCCTGTAATCCCGGCACTTTGGGAGGCTGAGGCGGGTGGATCATCTGAGATTAGGAGTTCAAGACCAGCCTGGCCAACATGGTGAAACCCCGTCTCTACTAAAAATACAAAAATAAGCTGGGCATGGTGGTGCATGCCTGTAGTCCCAGCTACTTGGGAGGCTGAGGCAGGAGAATCTCTTGAACCTGGAAGGCAGAGGTTGCAGTGAACTGAGATAGCGCCACTACACTCCAGCCTGGGTAACAAAGTAAGACTCTGTCTCAAAAGAATAAAAAAAAAGATTCAGCAAAGCCCATCCATCTGCTTATGAGTGACAATGCATTTAATCCAAACAAAAAATTTGTTTTTATTATTTTTATTTTTTTATTTTTTACTTTTTTTTTTTGAGACAGAGTCTTGCTCTGTTGCTCAGGCTGACATGCAGTGGCTCGATCTTGGCTCACTGCAGCCTCTGCCTCCCGGGTCCGAGCGATTCTTCTGCCTCAGCCTCCCGAGTAGCTGGGATTACAGGTGCACACCACCACACCCAACTAATTTTTGTATATTTAGTAGAGGTGGGGTTTTAACATATTGGCCAGACTGATCTCGATCGCTTGACCTTGTGATCCACCCGCCTCGGCCTCCCGAAGTGCTGGGATTACAGGTGTGAGCCACCACACCCAGCTGAACCAAACTTTTTAACCTGAATATTGGTATCAGTACTTATGATCTTTGTGAGGTATCCCTTGATAACTTGTAAATTAGGGGGAAAGACTCGCCTCTGAGAAGTAAACTATGAAATTAAACACACCCTGGGTCTATTAGATGTATGAACAGTGTCACTTGAAAGAAATGGATGTACTTCCAAACCCACTGCTCTGATGTGGAGAAAGTAGTCACATATCCGAAGATGGAAGGAATCCCTCAAGAGGAAGACGTGCACACACAGTAAAATCACATTCATTAAGGGCTGCTTTTTTTTTTTTTTGACAGAGTCTTGCTCTGTCGCCCAGGCTGGAGTGCAGTGGCGGGATCTCGGCTCACTGCAACTTCTGCCTCCCGGGTTCAAGCGATTCTCCTGCCTCAGCCTCCCAAGTAACTGGGACTACAGGCGTATCCCACCATGCCTGGCTAATTTTTTGTATTTTAGTACAGACGAGGTTTCACCATGTTAGCCAGGATGGTCTGGATCTCCAGACCTCGTGATCCGCCCACCTCAGCCTCCCAAAGTGCTGGGATTACAGGCGTGAGCCACCACGCAAGGCTGTATTCAAATTATTTTCACAAAAGTTGACTAATCTCTAATACAAAAATCTGAAGTCCAAAATGCTCTAAAATCTGAAACTTTTTGAGCATCACACAAAGGAAACGTTCAATGGAGCATTACGGAATTTGGATTTCTCAGATTAGGGATGCTCAACTGGTATGTACAACGCAATTATTCCAAAATCGGGAAGAAATGTAAAAACACCTGAAATCGGAAACACTNTTTTTGACAGAGTCTTGCTCTGGCGCCCAGGCTGGAGTGCAGTGGCGGGATCTCGGCTCACTGCAACTTCTGCCTCCCGGGTTCAAGCGATTCTCCTGCCTCAGCCTCCCAAGTAACTGGGACTACAGGCGTATACCACCATGCCTGGCTAATTTTTTGTATTTTTAGTACAGACGAGGTTTCACCATGTTAGCCAGGATGGTCTGGATCTCCAGACCTCGTGATCCGCCCACCTCAGCCTCCCAAAGTGCTGGGATTACAGGCGTGAGCCACCACGCAAGGCTTTTTTTTTTTTTTTTTTTTTTTTTTTTAAGATGGAGTCTTACTCTGTTGCCCAGGCTGGAGTGCAGTGGTGCGATCTTGGCTCACTGCAACCTCTGCCTCCTGGTTTGAAGCGATTCTCCTGTGTCAGCCTCCCAAAATAGCTGAGATTACATGTGCTCGCCACCACACCCAGCTAATTTTTGTATTTTTAGTAGAGATGGGATTTCACTGTGTTGGCCAGGCTGGTTTCAAACTCCTGACCTCAGGTAATCCACCCACCTCAGCCTCCCAAAGTGCTAGGATTACAGGCGTGAGCCACCGTGCCCGGCCAAGGTCTGCTTTTATATGGTGTTTGCAGTCCCAGAGGCAAAACGACAATATATGTGAAATGAGTATTGGGCTCCCGTGCCAGCGGGGAGCCCATATGTATATGTTGCTGACACTATTGTTTGCTATCTCTGTGGCAGTGATCTCCCTGGTAAATGGGTAAAGTGGCTTCTCACTTATGAATTGACCTTCCAGGTAGTTTTTTTGTTTGTTTTCTGTTTTTGTTGCCAGGCTGGAGTGCAGTGGCGCAATCTCAGCTCACTACAACCTCCGCCTCCCAGGTTCACGCCATTCTCCTGCCTCAGCCTCCCAAGTAGCTGGTAGTACAGGTGCCGGCCACCATGCCCGGCTAATTTTTGTATTTTTAGTAGAGAGGGAGTTTCACCATGTTGGCCAGGATGGTCTCAATCTCTTGACCTCGTGATCCACCCACCTCGGCCTCCAAAAGTGCGGGGACTACAGGCGTGAGCCATCGTGCCCAGCCCCTCTGGGTAGTTTTTCTACAGAAAGAAATTAATATATAAAGCAATGAATTGTTTCTGAAGTACAGTGGGTTAGAAAAAAAAAAATAAAGGAGTTAAGTAACTTGCCTAAGGTTACCCAGCTTCATCTAATTTCTTTTCCCCCCACTCTACTCTCTGGTTTCCTAATGTTACTCCTTTGTATGACTTTTTCCTTACAGATGACATACCCTGGAATGGCTTAGATGGCTCAGTTATTAAAGAAGCCATAGTTTTGGGGAATTATTTAGAAGCTGATGTGAGGCTTCCGAAACCTTATTATGATATTGTTAAGTCGGGCATCCACGTCAATCAGAAAGACCGAACTATGAACCTTCAAGATATCCGGTATATTCTGAAGAATGATTTAAAGGCAAGCCCTGAAGTTGTTGGGAGTTTATTTCTGCTTATCTAACTCAGGAAAGTAGGGAGTTAGAGACTAAGACGAAGCTGGAGACCAAGTTATAAGAAATTTTCGAAATCCTCATTTTATTACACTATTTCTGTGTTCTTGAGAATAGCCTCACTGCTTAACTTGGTGAAAGCAGCATGGAACTGAGGAAGGGAGCTAGGGAGGTTCAACACATAGGCATAGTAGGGGCACACTGCAGGCACTTAGTGGAGATTCTATGAATGGTAGCTATTATTATTGCTTTTAAGGTACTGGCAATTACAATAAACTAGTTCATTAGGACTAAAGTCAGTCTACCCAACAGGAATAAGAGGGAGTTTATCAGATGGTTTCTAAAGTACCAGTGACATTCAGGATGACTGAGACTATGTCCTTGACAATATTTCCTGTGTTACAGGATTTTACTGGAACCCAGAGAACTCAACCAACCGAGAGCCCCAGAGTGCAGAGATACGGACTCCATCCTGATGTCAATGTCTATCTAGGACTGACTTCAGAACATACCAGAGAGACCCCTGACATGGAAATCATAGAGCTAAAGGAAATGGGTATGGCCTTAATTCACAGGCTGTGTTACTTTGACACAAATGTGTTCTGAGAGTCACATGAGCTACAACTAATTGACTCCTCTAAACTGTAGATATGACTTGTTTGTTCGTTTTGTGAGATAAAGTCTAGCTCTGTTGCCCAGGCTGGAGCGCAGTGACACAATCTCAGCTCACTGCAACCTCCACTTCCTGTGTTCAAGCGATTCTCATGCCTCAGCCTCCTGAGTAGCTGGGATTACAGGTGTGTACCAGCTTGCCTGGCTAATTTTTGTTTTGTTTTGTTTTGTTTTGTTTTTTTGAGAGGGAATCTTGCTCTGTCACCCAGGCTAGAGTGCAGTGGCGGGGTCTCGGCTCACTGCAACCTCTGTGTCCCAGGTTCAAGCAATTCTCCTGCCTCAGCCTCCTGGGTAGCTGGGATGACGGGCATGCCACCACGCCTGGCTAATTTTTGTATTTTTAGTAGAGGCAGGGTTTCTCCATGTTGGCCAGGCTGGTCTCAAACTGACCTCAGGTGATCCGCCTGCCTTGGCCTCCCAAAATGCTAGGATTACAGATGTGAGCCACTGCACCCGGCCTAATTTTTGTATTTTTAGTAGGGACAGGGCTTCGCCATATTGGCCAGGCTGGTCTTGAACTCCTGGCCTCAAGTGATCTGCTTGTCTTGGCCTCCCAAAGTGCTAAGATTACAAGCATGAGCCACTGTGCCTGGCCACTGTAGATGCAACTTATACTGGGAAAAGATGGATGCCTTAGGAAGAAAATCAAGATCCTTGAAATTATTAAGGTAAACTTTTTGGGCTCCATATGTATATACCTAGTGTGGATCTAGAGCTAAGTCATAATAATTGAGTTTATTTCTAGCATGATTACTCTTAAGATTTTATCTAATTGTTTCACAAATAAAAATGCTCATTATAGAGAATTTGGAATAGTTTAAAGAAGAAAATTACCTTTTTTTTTTTTTTTTTTTAAGAGACAGGATCTTACTCTGTCACCCAGACTGGAGTATGAGGCACAGTTATACCTTACTGCAGCCTCCAATTCCTGGGCTCAAGCCTCTCGAGTAGGCAGGACTATAGGTACATGCCACCATATCCTGCTAATTTTTTTTAATTTTTTTTTTTTTTTTTTTTTTTTTGAGACACAGTTTTACTCTTTCTCAGGCTGGAGTGCAGTGGTGCAATCATAGCTCACTGCAGCCTCAATCTCCCAGGCTCAAGTAATCCTCCCGCCTTGGCCTCCCAAGTAGCTGGGACTACAGGTGTGTACTACTACACCTAGCTAATTTTTTTAATTTTTTTTTTTTTTTGAGATGAGTCTTGCTCTGTCGCCAGGCTGGAGTGCAGTGGGGTGATCTCAGCTCATTGCAACCTCCGCCTCCCTCGTTTAAGCGATTCTTCTGCCTCAGCCTCCCAAGTAGCTGGGATTACAGGCATGCACCACCATGCCCAGCTAATTTTGTATTTTAGTACAGATGGGGTTTCACCATGTTGGCCAGGATAGTCTCAATCTCCTGACCTCGTGATCCACCCACCTCGGCCTCCCAAAGTGCTGGGATTACAGTCATGAACCACTGCACCCAGCCTAATTTTTTAAAGTTTTAGTAGAGACAAGGTCTCACAATGTTGCCCAGACTGGTCTTGAACTCCTGAACTCAAGCAATCCTCCTACCTGGTCCTCCCAAAGTGCTGGAATTACAGGCATGAGCCACCACACCTGGCCTAAAAAAGTTTTTTTTTTTTAGAAATGAGGTCTCATTATGTTGCTCAGGTTGGTCTTGAACTCCTGGCCTCAAGCAGTCCTCCCACTTCAGCCTCCCAAAGCACTTGGATTACAGGTATGAGCCACTTTGCCCAAGTAGTTTTACTACATTTTAGTACATTTGAAAACCTTAGAATTTAGAACTGGAAAGGACCTTGCAGTCATCAGGCTTAATGCCTTCATATTACAGATGAGAAAACTAAGGTTCAGAGAGGTTGTAACCTGTTCAGGATCACAGAGAACTTGTTATAGAACTGGAACCCAGGCCTTCCAATTCCAGCCAAATGACCATTCACTCTGACTCTCCATCAGCAGTGCTGGAGGCCTCCAGGGTGGTCCCGTAACCTCATTACTTGGGCTGCTTCATCCCTTTCTCTGTAAGCTGTACACCTGTAAACCAGGGGTGGTGGGTGGTCAATCCTAGCATTACTTTTTGAGTTTTTTTATTACTTCCATAATGTAATGGCTCCTTGGGTGGTATCTAGGCTACTTTTTTTTTTTTTTTTTTTTTGAGACAGAGTTTCACTCTTGTTGCTCAGGCTGGAGTGCAATGGTGCAATCTCGGCTTACTGCAGCCTCCGCCTCCCAGATTCAAGCGATTCTCCTGCCTCAGCCTCCCAGGTAGCTGGGACTACAGGCATGCACCACCATGCCTGGCTAATTTTTTGTATTTAGTAGAGATGCGGTTTCACCATGTTGGTCAGGCTGATCTCAAACTCCTGACCTCAGGTGATCCACCCGCCTTGGCCTCCCAAAGTGTTGGGATTGCAGGCGTGAACCACTGCGCCTGGCCCTAGGCTACTTTTATCATATGCTCACCAAGAGCATAACTTTAACTGAGAAATAGTCAAACTCTTTTGTGTGAAAAGAAGGCTGTGAATGTGGTCCTTAAGATTCAGGGGAGCTGGGCACGCTGGCTCACACCTGTAATCCCAGTACTTTGGGAGAGTGAAATGGGAGGATCACTTAAAGCCAGACGTTTGAGAGCAACCCAGGCAACACAGCAAGACCCCATCTCTATAAAACATAACAAAACAAGATTCAGGGGCCTATAATTCACATGTCCTGACAGTTAACGCATGTTTGGGCACACAATAAAGCTTAGAATATTTCTTCCATGGCTAGACCCCTGCCCTGACAACAATTTCTGCCTCATTCCATGTCAAAATAGGAGCTTTCACCTAAGTGACACATACTCCCTCACCCTTTGTGAGTGTATCCAGTAGTCTTCCACAACTGGGAAGGAGATGGGAAAATAAAAAGCTTTTTTTTTTTTTGACAATCTTTGCCTCTTGAACAAACCAAGGCTGCTTAGCGGCCAAATATGTTCATTTTAATGAGTTGAATTTTGCTGTTCTTTTCAATAGGCAGTCAATCTCATTCTCCAAGGGTTCACTCTTTATTCACCGAGGGGACACTAGATCCTCAGGCCCCAGATCCATGTCTGATGGCCAGGGAGACTCAGAATCAAGATGCTCCTTGCCTTGCTCCATTTATGGCAGAAGAGGCCAGCAGCCCCAGCACAGGTCAGGCAAGCCTCTGCAGTTTCGAAATCAACGAGATCTACTCAGGCTGCTTGACTTTGGAAGATTACGTAGAAGAGCCTCCAGGAGCTGCTTCATCTTTGGAGGCAGACGGACCTAACCAGGTAGATGAACTGCAATCCATGGAAGATGAGCTGGATAAGATGGAGAGAGAGGCGTGTTGTTTTTGCAGTGAGGATGAGAGCTCTTCAAAAGCTGAGACAGAGTACTCTTTTGAGGACTGGGACTGGCAAAATGGTTCACTCAGTTCACTTAGCGTTCCCAAGTCAACCAGAGAAGCCAAAAGCAATTTGAACAACAGTTCCATGACTGAGGAGTATCTCATCAGTAAGTGTGTGCTGGATCTAAAGATTATACAGACAATAATGCATGAGAACGATGATAGGCTGAGGAATATCAAGCAGCTATTAGATGAAGTTGAGATGAAACAGAAGGAGCAGGAAGAGCGCATGTCTTTATGGGCCACTTCAAGAGAGTTTACAGATGTCTACAACTTACCTCCGGCTGTGGGCCCTCCATCTATAAACTATATTCCTCCTGTCCTACAGCTTTCAGGGGGTCAGCAGCCAGATACCAGTGGCAAGTGCCCAACCCTACCAAGATTTCCAAGAATGGTAAGAGACTTTCAAGGGGGACATTTTGGCAAAAGATCCAGGAAAAGAAATGGTTATGGCTGGAAACCTTTCACCCAAGTCTCCGAAGTAAGCACTGGGAATCAGTCAGAGATGAGCCATCAGGTAACCTAAGTGGGAGGAAGGGGCAACCTAAGCAGGAACCCAGTGCTGGGTTTGACATTGCCCCTAACCTGTGTGGAGGAGGGACTGACTTATATATGCAACCGACTCATAGCAAGGTGCTCTTAGCTTTAGGAAATCAGTCCTCCATGATGGAATTTCAAGGTAGATACTCTCTGCCTCCCAGTCCAGACCCAACACACAGCCCATGTCCTTCTCTGTAAATTCGTATGTATCAAATTGATCCATATTAAATTGCTGTTTTATTAGTTAAAATGGTCAAGTATTGGGAATTTTGCATGGCTCAATTTACTGAATAAAGTATCTTGGATAGGTATTAATCTCCATTCTAAGTTGCTTATTCATTCATTCATTCACTCATTCAACAAGCACCTGCAGAACCAGAGGCTATCTAGACTCTGGGTTTGTTTGTTTTTTTTTTTTTTTTTTGAGACAGAGTTTGTTGCCCAAGCTGGAGTGCAATGGCATGATCTCAGCTCACCACAACCTCCACCTCCGGGGTTCAAGTGATTCTCTGCCTCAGTCTCCCGAGTAGCTGGGATTACAGGCTTGCACCACCATGCCTGGCTAATTTTTTGTATTTTAGTAGATATGGGGTTTCTTCACGTAGGTCAGGCTGGTCTCAAACTCCTGACCTCAGGTGATCCGCCCGCCTCGGCCTCCCAAAGTGTTGGGATTATAGGCTTGAGCCATTGCACCTCGCCTAGACTCTGGGTTCTGATGATGAATAAGCCACAAACTCTGCCCATAAGTAGCTCAAATACCAGTTGGGGACTGAGGGACCTGGTGGATCAAAGAAAACCCCTCAGAGGAGGTGAGCAGACACCATAGGAGCTGGCTGGAAGGTATAGCTTGCAGAGAGGCTCCTCCTTAAGGACAGGGCTGTCGTCTGACTCCTCCTGTGTCCCAGCACCTAGCATGATGACCAGTACATAGAAGGAACTCAATAAATAGTGAAGGAATGAGGGGATGAATGAATTAATGAATTTGAACAAGTTCATACTCAGAGAGCTGGCTGCCTCTTGAATTATAGAATCTTAGAGTTGGAAGATCCCTTAGACATGAATTAGCCTGTCAATTTACAGAGTGTGACGCTCAAGCCCAGTGATGTAAACTTCCTGAGGCCCAGCGATGTCAAGATGCGGATGGGGTAGGAGAGGTCTGCCCCATTGGAAGGCGGATGTTATTACTGATATTATTTAGAATATCTGGCCCATGATGATAAAATGCAGGCCAACTTTTACTGAGTTTTGTTACTGTTTTAAAATTCTCTGCTTAACAGTTATCCTCTTTTTTCATTTTTTATTTTATTTTATTTATTTTGAGACGGGGTCTCACTCTGTTGCCCAGGCTGGAGTACAGTGGCACAATCTCTGCTCACTGCAACCTCTGCCTCCCAGGTTCAAGCAGTTCTCCTGCCTCAGCCTCCCAAGTAGCTGGGACTACAGTCATGTGCCACCATGCCCAGCTAATTTTTTGTATTTTAGTAGAGACAGGGTTTCACCATGTTGGCCCAGCTGGTCTTGAACTCCTGACCATAGGTGATCCACCTGCCTCGGCCTCCCGAAGTGCTAGGATTATAGGTGTGAGCCACCATGCCTGACCATATCACCCTTTTATTGCCTATACAGGGCAGATAGCTCTCCCTGCCACCCCTCAACTTGTTGTGCTACAACCAAGGGCCAAGTTGGTTAGGGGCAGGTCTCCTGATTCCTGGTCTGTGTTCTTTCATTGTACAATGCTGAATCTTAGTGAGGCTTCAGTCCTCACTTAGAACATTTGGAAAAGCATTGGCATTTATTTTGCTGGAGTGAAGTGGCACTATCATGGCTCACTGCAGCCTCAATCTTCTGGACTCAAGCGATCTTCCCGCCACAGACCCCTGAGTAGCTGGGACTACAGGCTGTACCAGCACACCCAGCCAATTTTGTGAATTGTAGAGATGGGGTCTCAGCACGCCCAGCCAGTATTTATTTCTTTATCTTTTTTTTTTTTTTTTTTTTTGCCCATAGAGATGGGGTTTCATTATGTTGCCCAGACTGCTCTCAAACTCTTGAGCTCAAGCAATCCACCTGCCTTGGCCTCCCAAAGTGTTGGGATTACAGGCAAGAGCCACCATGTCCAGCTGTCATTTGTTTTTACATAAAGAGAAGACACAGCCAGGTGCAGTGGTTTACGCCTGTAATCCCAGCACTTCGGGAGGCCAAGACGGGTTAATCGCTTGAGCCCAGGAGTTCGAGACCAGCCTGGGCAACATGACGAAACCCTGTCTCTACAAAAGATATCAAAATTAACTGGGCATGGTGGTGTGTGCCTGTAGTCCCCACTACTCGGGAGGCTGAGGTGGGAGGATCACCTGAGCTCAGGAAGTTGAGATTACAGTGAGCTGAAATCATGTGACGGTACTCTAGCATGGGCAACAGAGTGAGACCCTGTCTCAAAAACAAAAAAGGCACAAACAATTTACTTATATCCTAATATTTCTGTTTCCATAGAAAATTAGAGTTTGCTAGAAAACGGTTAGAAATCACTTTTTTTTTTTTTTTAAAGACAGAATCTTATTCTGTCACCCAGGCTGGAGTGCAGTGACACTATCTCAGCTTACTGCAAACTCCGCCTCCCGGGTTCAAGTGATTCTTCTGCCTTAGCCCCCCGAGTAGCTGGGACTACAGGTGCGCGCCACCATGCGCGGCTAATTTTTGTATTTACTCCTGATCTCGTGATCCGCCCACCTTGGCCTCCCAAAGTGTTGGTATTACAGGTGTGAACTACCACGCCCGGCCTGAAATAACTTTTTTATATATTATGTTTTATTATCTATTGCTGCATAACAACAACAACAAAGCCCAAAACCTAATGGCTTAAAATAACAATAGTTTATTATTTCTCACAATTCTGTGGGTCAGGAATTTGACAGGGTTCCCCTGAGTGGATCTTCTGTTCCACATGGCCACTGGCTAGCATCACTCACTTGTTTGCAGTCAGCTGGAGGTTGGACTGGGCAAGAAGGTCCAAGAAACCTCTACTAACATATCTTGTACCTTGAGCTCCCCCAGGTGGCCTCTCTTTGCACTTGACTTGTCATCATTCAATAAATAGTCTCACCCAAGCTTCTCTACAGCATAGCAGCTGACTTTGCAAGTGAAAGGTAAAACTACCAGACCTCCTAAAAGTTAGTCCTGACCCTAGGATTATATCACTTTTCGCTGCTTTCTGTTGATCAAAGAAACTCACGAGGCCAGCCCAGATTCACTGGGCGGGAAAATAGACTCCAGCTCCTTATAGGAGGTGTGTCAAGGTGGACAGAAGGGAGGGAATTGATGGTGGCCACTGCTGGAAACCATCTATTAGTACATAGGATATAAAATAATGATATCATATTTATTTTTTCCTTAAAATGTCACCGTCCTTTTTTAGCATTAGAGAAAAGCCATCTCTATCTAAATGAATTTTTCAGACAATTGAAGTTTATTTCTTTAATTTCTTAGTTCTTAAAATTTTAATTATATTGAATGAAAACGTTACAGACTTCATGATATTCTAAATATCTATTTTGATTATATTCTAAACATATTCTAACCTTGGTGACAGTGGTGTTTTTCTGAACACCTGTTATGGTGAAGCATCATGATACAGTGCTATCTTAAGCTTCTGCTAAGGAGTGTTTGCCCATACAAAGGCCTCTGAATCTTATACTTCAGGGAGCATGTAGTAATTTTTTGTGCCTCCTTCTCACTTTTACACATCTTGCTCCCATCTCCAAACTCCACATTTGTTGCTTTAATTTGCTGTAGGCTAGGAAATATAATTAACTAAGTTTGTTAGAATTATGTTAAACTTGGGATAAGTAGAGCCAATAGTCTCTTGAATAAAGAGCATAGACTTTCACTTGTTTTACTTTTGCTATTTCCTAAGTATTGTAACCTTTATTGTATTCTATTTTATTTTCATAGCATCCCCAGTGGTAGGTATTATCGTTCTTATTTTATGGATGAGGCAACTGAAGTGCAAGGTTCTCTTAGTGTCAGGGCGCAGTGTCTCACACCTGTAATCCCAGCACTTTGGGAGGTCGAGGACGGTGGATCATTTGAGGTCAGGGGTTCGTGACCAGCCTGGCCAACATGGTGAAACCCTGTCTCTACTAGAAATACAAAAATTAGCCGAGTGGTAGTGATGCACGTCTGTAATCCCAGCTACTCAGGAGGCTGAGTCACGAGCATCTCTTGAGCCTGGGAAGCAGAGGTTGTGGTGAGTTGAGACCATGCTACCACACTCCAGTCTGGGCAACACAGTGAGGCCCTGTCTCAAAAAAAAGAAAGAAAGAAAAAAGAAAAAGATTCTCTTAGGTTAGTCTGAATAACACTTAGACTGGAACCCAAGGGCCATGACTCCTGCCACAAAGATCTGCTGTCTTCATATTCATAGAGGACGGGGAGAGTGGATTTTTAAAAAATTTCTATCTTGTCGGCTTATTCTCCACTTGTACCCTGTCTGGGGTAGGTTCCTGGAGACCAACATTTCTGGGTAAAGACCTCAGATAAGCTGGGCACAGTGGCTCACACCTGTAATCCCAGCACTTTGGGAGGCTGAGGCGGGTGGATCACGAAGTCAAGAGATCGAGACCATCCTGGCCAACATGGTGAAACCCTGTCTCTACTAAAAATACAAAAATTAGCTGGGTGTGGTGGTGCGCGCCTGTAGTGCCAGCTACTTGGGCGGCTGAGGCAGGAGAATCTCTTGAACCCAAGAGGCAGAGGTTGCTGTGAGCCAGGATCTCGCCACTGCATTCCAGCCTGGCGACAGAGCCAGACTCTTTCTCAAAATAAAAACAAAACAAGAAACAAAATTAAAAAAAAGATCTCCAGATAAGAGATGGGTTAGCAGATAGGAAACATGCAAAGGGAAATCCTGGTAGGTCTGGTTATTTCTATACATTTAGCAGGAATAGCTTTGAAAATAGTGTGAGAGTGAAGAGAATGGGAATTCTCTCATCAAAGCACTGAAACATGTTTATTGCTTTTTAAGCTGCCGACACTTTGTGACCCTGGAAAACAGAACGCAGATGAACAATTTCAGGGCACTCAAGGAGTCAAGGACAGTTTGGAAAGAAGCAGGATCCAAAATACCAGTAGGTGGGTCAACATTTTGTTGTTCTTAATGTCACTATGCCTTTAGACTTCTGCGTGTCTCTGAGGCCACTTGGTGATCTTCATATGTCTAGTGACAAAAGGACTGTGAGTGATGAAGAAGAGCAGCATCATAGGAAGTTGAGGAGACATCAAAGCCCAAGTGGCTGACAGGTTAATCAGACAGAACTCATCAGTTGTTAGAAGCAAAGCATCTTGCCTTTCCACAACTGCCCAGATAGTTTTCTTATAAAACAAACACCAGTTATTCCATTTACCAGTGCTCCAGAAACCAAACTTATTGGAAACCAAGGTTGTTTAAAGTGTCACTGGCTCCAGAGGGAGAGTTGAACAATGTCACTATCACCCTGGGGTGTGTGATTTCCAGCCAAATGAATGAAATGAATTGACTTTAGCACAATTTACTGGAAGAAGAGTGTGTGTATGTTTGTATATATATTCATACACATATATGTTTATATAATACATTCATATAGGTATATATATTCATGCACACATATGTATCTATGTATTCATGCAAATATATGTATATACACATTTATGCATATGTATACATACATCTATCCATACATACACACACACACATGCTGAGTTTTAAAGAACTTAAGTAAAATAGGCCGAGCGTGGTGGATCACGCCTGTAATCCTAGCACTTTGGGAGGCCAAGGTGGGCAGATCACTTGAGGTCAGGAGTTCGAGAGCAGCCTGGCCAACATGGTGAAACCCTGTCTCTACTAAAAATACGAACATTAGCTGGGTGTGGTGGCGGGCACCTGTAATCCTACTCGGGAGATGGAGGCTCAATAATCGCTTGAACGGCCAGGCGCAGTGGCTCATGCCTGTAATTCCAGCGCTTTGGGAGGCCAAGGTAGGTGGATCACGAGGTCGGGAGATCAAGACTGTCCTGACTAACATGGTGAAACCCCGTCTCTACTAAAAATACAAAAAATTAGCCGGGCGTGGTGGCAGGTGCCTGTAGTCCCAGCTACTCGGGAGGCTGAGGCAGGTGAATGGCGTGAACCCAGGAGGCAGAGAGCTTGCAGTGAGTGGAGATCGCGCTACTACACTCCAGCCTGGGTGACAGAACAAGACTCCATCTCAAAAAAAAAAAAAAAAAAAAAAAAAAGAATCGCTTGAACCTGGGAGGCAGAAGTTGCAGTGAGCTGAGATAGCACCACTGCACTCCAGCCTCAGCAACAGAGCGAGACTCTGACTCAAAAATAAATAAATAAATAAAGAATGAACTTAAATAAAACAAATTTATT
>NW_016823439.1:585323-624887 GCF_001698545.2 Rhinopithecus bieti | reverse complement strand
TTTTTTTTTTTTTTTTTGAGACAGAGTTTGTTGCCCAAGCTGGAGTGCAATGGCATGATCTCAGCTCACCACAACCTCCACCTCCGGGGTTCAAGTGATTCTCTGCCTCAGTCTCCCGAGTAGCTGGGATTACAGGCTTGCACCACCATGCCTGGCTAATTTTTTGTATTTTTAGTAGATATGGGGTTTCTTCACGTAGGTCAGGCTGGTCTCAAACTCCTGACCTCAGGTGATCCGCCCGCCTCGGCCTCCCAAAGTGTTGGGATTATAGGCTTGAGCCATTGCACCTCGCCTAGACTCTGGGTTCTGATGATGAATAAGCCACAAACTCTGCCCATAAGTAGCTCAAATACCAGTTGGGGACTGAGGGACCTGGTGGATCAAAGAAAACCCCTCAGAGGAGGTGAGCAGACACCATAGGAGCTGGCTGGGAGGTATAGCTTGCAGAGAGGCTCCTCCTTAAGGACAGGGCTGTCGTCTGACTCCTCCTGTGTCCCAGCACCTAGCATGATGACCAGTACATAGAAGGAACTCAATAAATAGTGAAGGAATGAGGGGATGAATGAACTAATGAATTTGAACAAGTTCACACTCAGAGAGCTGGCTGCCTCTTGAATTATAGAATCTTAGAGTTGGAAGATCCCTTAGACATGAATTAGCCTGTCAATTTACAGAGTGTGACGCTCAAGCCCAGTGATGTAAACTTCCTGAGGCCCAGCGATGTCAAGATGCGGATGGGGTAGGAGAGGTCTGCCCCATTGGAAGGCGGATGTTATTACTGATATTATTTAGAATATCTGGCCCATGATGATAAAATGCAGGCCAACTTTTACTGAGTTTTGTTACTGTTTTAAAATTCTCTGCTTAACAGTTATCCTCTTTTTTCATTTTTTATTTTATTTTATTTATTTTGAGACGGGGTCTCACTCTGTTGCCCAGGCTGGAGTACAGTGGCACAATCTCTGCTCACTGCAACCTCTGCCTCCCAGGTTCAAGCAGTTCTCCTGCCTCAGCCTCCCAAGTAGCTGGGACTACAGTCATGTGCCACCATGCCCAGCTAATTTTTTGTATTTTTAGTAGAGACAGGGTTTCACCATGTTGGCCCAGCTGGTCTTGAACTCCTGACCATAGGTGATCCACCTGCCTCGGCCTCCCGAAGTGCTAGGATTATAGGTGTGAGCCACCATGCCTGACCATATCACCCTTTTATTGCCTATACAGGGCAATAAATGTTTTTTTTTTTCTTTCTTTCTTTTTTTTTTTGAGACGGAGTTTCATTCTTGTTGCCCAGGCTAGAGTGCAGTGACGTGATCTTGGCTCACTGCAACCTCCGCCTCCTAGGTTCACGCCATTCACCTGCCTCAGCCTCCCGAGTAGCTGGGACTACAGGCACCTGCCACCACGCCCGACTAATTTTTTGTATTTTTAGTAGATATGGGCCTGTTGGCCTGGCTCGTCTTGAACTCCTGACCTCAGGTGATCCACCCACCTCGGCCTCCCAAAGTACTGGTGGGATCGTAGGCGTGAGCCACCACGCCCAGCCAATACATGTTTTTCAAGGCAGACTAGTATATCAGTTTTAGGGGTTTTTTTTTTGTATGGATAAATGGTAGCACTCATCCACAACTTTGAAGTCAGTTCTCCTGGAAAAAAAAAAACAAAATTTTATTCCTCCCCCTAGTGGTGATTGAGACTAATGACGGGTTTGCTGTTTCATGTTGGCAAATACGTACATGAGGGAGAATGAAGGAAAATGTCCAGAGATTTTATTTATTTATTTTTTATATTTTTGTAGTGGAGTTTCACTCTTGTTCCCCAGGCTGGAGTGCAATGGCATGATTTTGGCTCACTGCAGCCTCCGCCTCCCAGGTTCAAGTGATTCTCCTGCCTCTGCCTCCCGAGTGGCTGGGATTACAGACATGCACCACCATGTCTGGCTAATTTTGTATTTGTTAGTAGAGACAGAGTTTCTCCATGTTGGTCAGGCTGGTCTCAAACTCGTGACCTCAGGTGATCCACCTACCTCAGCCTCCCAAAGTATTACAGGCGTGAGCCACCGCATTCAGCCAGATATTTTAGATCAGTGTATTTTATTCCTATGAAGGGAATAATGAAGAACTACCTAGCTAGCATCAGAGTGTTTGGCACTTACACCACTTATAGAAGCAGATGGAATGACATAGCCATTAGATGACAAAGAAAAACCTGTAGTTGTTGTGACTTCCCCTGCTTGGCACCCTCTTCCCTCAGAAGTACAAAAAACAGACCAAAGAAAAGTTTAACATTTTTCTACCTGTTCATCTAGTCTTTTTGTATGCTTAAAAAAAGTGACATTTATGATATGTGTAGGCAATTTTATATCCTGATTTTTCACTTTACATTAGAATGTAAGCATTACTCTATGTTATTAAAAAACAACAACGACAACAACCTGTAAACTTACTTTGAAATTGATGGGCTGAGCAAGGTGGCTCCCACCTGGAATCCCAGCACTTTGGGAGGCCAAGGCAGGCAGATCACTTGAGCCCAGGAATTGGAGACTACCCTGGGAAACATGGCAAAACACCATCTCTACAAAAAATTAGCCAGGCATGGTGGTACGCAGCTGTAGACCCATACCCTCCCCTATTTGGGAGGCTGAGGTGGGAGGATCACCTGATCCTGGGGATGTCAAGGCTGCAGTGCCATGATTATGCCACTGCATTCCAGTTTGAGCGACAGAATGAGACTCTGTCTCAAACAACAACAAAAATAGTTGGATTTCACCTATGGTTGAATTTTAGGTTGCTTCATTCTTTATTCTATTATGAATAGGGACACAGTTACTTGTAAATAATGCTTCGTTTTTGCATTTTGGATTATTTCCTCAGGATAGATTCTCAGAAGCAGAATTACTTGGTCAAAGGTTTTGAAGATTTTAAGGATTCTTTTTATTACTTAAGACAGGGTCTCACTGTGTCGCCCAGGCTTCCTTGCAGTGGTGCAATCTCAGTTCATGTTTTGTTTTGTTTTGTTTTGACACAGAGTCTTGCTGTGTTGCCAGGCTGGAGTGCAGTGGTGCAAACTCGGCTCACTGCAACCTCCGCCTCCCGGGTTCAAGTGATTCTCCTGCCTCAGCCTCCTGAGTAGCTGGGATTACAGGCATGCACCACCATGCCCAGCTAATTTTTGTATTTTTAGTAGAGACGAGATTTCACCATGTTGGACAGAATGGTCTCAATCTCTTGACCTTGTGATTTGCCTGCCATGGCCTCCCAAAGTGCTGGGATTACAGGCATGAGCCACCACACCCGGCCAATCTCGTTTCACTTTACGGGGCCAATGTGGGAGGGTCGCTTGAAGTCTGGGAGTTTGAGACCACCCTGGGCAACAAACATAGTGTGACTTCATCCCTACCAAAAATACAAAAATTAGCTGGCTGTGGTGGCAGGTGCCTGTGGTCCCAGCTACTTTGGGAGGCTGAGGTGGGAGGATCTCTGGAGCTCGGGAAGTTGAGCCTGTAGTGATCTGTGATTGTGCCACTGCACTCCGGCCTAGGTGACAGAGTCAGACCCTGTCTCTGAAAAAAATTTATTTTTTAAAAAGGAAGCTGATCAGATCTGCCCTCTCTAATTCAGCAGTCTCTCTGCTTTCTGGTCCAGCTGGGGAATAGGACATTCTGGATAACAGGGAATTCATATGTGTGCCACAGAGCACACACTCTTTTTTCTTTTTTTTTTGTTTTTTGAGACGAGTCTCGCACTGTCACCCAAGCTGGAGTGCAGTAGCCTGATCTTGGCTCAGTGCAACCTCTGCCTCCTGGGTTCAAGAGATTCTCCTGCCTCAGCCTCCTGAGTAGCTGGGATTATAGGCGCTCGCCACTACACCCAGCGTGTTTTTGTTTTTTGTTTGTTTTGTTTTTTGTTTTTTGTATTTTTGTATTTTTAGTAGAGATGGGGATTTCACCATGTTGGCCAGGCTAGTCTTGAACTCCTGACCTTGTGATTCACCTGCCTTGGTCTCCCAAAGTGCTGGGATTACAGGTATAAACCACTGCACCCAGCCTACACTTTTTTTTCTTTGGAGATAGAGTCTTGCTCTGTTACCTAGGCTGGAGTGTGGTGGTGTGATCTGAGCTCACTGCAACCTCCGCCTCCCGATTTCAAGCAATTCTCATGCCTCAGCCACCTGAGTAGTTGGTGTTACAGGCATGCACCACCATGCCCAGCTAATTTTTGTTTTTGTAGTATAGAGTTTTCCCCATGTTGGCCAGGCTCACCTCAACTCCTGGCCTCCGCCTACCCTGGCCTCCCAAAGTGCTGGGATTACAGGCCTGAGCTACCACGCCTAGTCAGATCATGCGTTTTTGAAAAGTTAATTGAATAGATGATAAAATGTACATGTTCATGAGATATTTATAAACTTTATTTTTTTTTCTGGAGACAGGGTTTCATTATGTTTCACAAGCTGGCCTTGACCTCCTGGGCTCAAGTAATCCTCCTGCCTCAGCCTCCCAAATGGCTGAGACTACAGACCTGAGCCACCATGCCTGGCTAGTTATGGGATATTTAGAGGAAAAAAAGACTCCCTTATGTTGCAAATGAGGAAGCCTTGGCCTGGACAGATTGATGTTTGCTAAAGTCAGATAGTAACCTAGTGCTAGGTCAGGTTCTAGAATTCAGTAGGACTAGATTGAAGGTTTCTGAATGTTCTTCAGGATCTCTGATGCCTTAAGACTGTTTTTAACAAATGTTAGGCCGGGCATGGTGGCTCACACCTGTAATCCTAGCACTTTGGGAGGCCGGGGTGGGTGGATCACTCGAGATAAGGAGTTCAAGACCAGCCTGGGCAACATGATTTTCTACTAAAAATACAAAAATTAGTCAGGCATGGTGGTGTGCATGTGTAATTCCAGCTACTTGGGAAGCTGAGGCATGAGAATCGCTTGAACCCAGGAGGCGGAAGTTGCAGTGAGCCGAGGTTGCACCACTGTACTCCTGGGCAACAGACTGAGACTCTGTCTCAACAACTACAGATGTTAATTGTGTTGTCACAGATATGAAGGTGGGCCTGTTACCAGAGAATTCTGATGGAAGGGCAGGAGCAGAACCCTCACCTGAACCATCATCTGTGATTTGTGGCATTTGCAGGGGAGGCTCTGCAACAGCCCAGGGATTGTCTTGTGAAACTGTGCTTCAACTGTGGGTTTCTTCTTCCTCTGAAAATCTCCCAAGAGCACTTTTGTAATCCTGAAATCTAAACTTAGAAACTAAAAATACTCTTAGAGATCTTATAGCTCAGTCCTTTCATTTCTTAGCCGAGGAAAACCTAGAGAGTCCACTGCCCAAGCCAAAGCCACACAGTTTAATAGTGCACTCTTCACTCTGTCAAGCCACCTGCAGGGACCTTCTGCATCACCCAACTCTCACTGGGATTTTACCAGGTAAGGATCCTTGCAGGCTGGAAACTGGTGGTGGGGCAGGGATGGGGGCGGGTTCTGGCACCCTCTGCTGGTGCAAAGGGGTCAGTGCAGCTCTAGGAATGGCTCAGAGAGTAGGGAACAGGTCCCCTGGATGGGCTAGTGGGCTTTCAGTTCTGTCGGGAACTTGAGCAAACTGATGTGTTTGTGTCCACCCTGCTCCCCCTACCTCCAAAAAACCCATGCAATTCAGGATGAGTGTGGATCCTGTTTCTTCTGAAATCTATAATGCAGAGTCCAGAAATAAAGATGATGGAGAGGTACACTTAAAATGGAAAAGTGAGTATAAAGTCATGGGTTTTGTTAGACAAAATGAAATTTAAAGTATATTTCTAATGTGGTTGATATTTCTAAGTATACAACCTGTGTTGCACATTTAGAACCGTAGCAATGTCCTTTTGAATTTTTTTTCTTTTATTATATTTCATTTTAAAAGCAGGGCCCTTCTGACTATAGACTTCAGAAGGGAAATGCTTTTTTTTTTAATTTCTAGACTTTATAGGAAATATTCCTATTATATAAATGTATATTGTATAAGAAATGTAATAAAACAGTACACAATACAATAAGTCCTCACTTAATACTGTTAATAGGAAACAACAATGACTTTAAGCAAACTACGACTTTAAGCAAAATGATGTATAACAAAACCAAATTTACCATGGGCTAATTGATATAAACAAGAGTTAAGTTCCTACAGCATATTTCTGGTCACAAATACATCACCATACTTCTAAATAAAGACCAGAACACTTCTAATATTAAACATTGAAATAAATGTGAGCTATGTACACATTTAAGAGAGATTAATAAAAACAGGTAAGATAAGTAATTACCCATTTATTCTAGTTCAGGGTCACAGGTGGCTGGAACCTATCCTGGCAACTCAGGGTACAAGGAGGGAACCAGCCCTAGACAGACACCATTCCATTGCAGACTGTACTCACACACTCCCACTCACACAGACTGGGGCCAGTTCGACACACTAATTCACCTAATGTGCACATCTTTGGGATGTGGGAGGAAACTGGACTACCTGGAAAAAACTCACGCAGATATAGGGAGAATACTCAGGTGCCACACAGACACTGGCCTCAGCTGGGAATTTTTTTTTTTTTTTCTCATCAGAGTTACAATGAAACAATATTGAACAAAATGACATTATTTGAGGAACTGCTACATAGATATTTACTGTATAGCATTATTAAAGTGGAGAGTACGCAGTGTCACTCTCATATCCTGTGGGCATTATCCTTTGTATCAGTGTTCTCTTAGAGGCTTAAAGGATATGTCTATTTTTAATACTAGTCGTAAGTGACATTAGCAGAAGTGTTCCACAACTTTTGAAATGAAAACATGCATATATGTATGCACTCCAAAAATATGAGCTCGGTGTAGTCTGGAAAGACTAGACAAACTCAAATAGAATCCTTTCTATTATTACACACTGGGAACTTTAAATGTCATTTTTCCTGTTAAAACTTCACAGGAAGAGGGTCTATCTGTAAGTTTTTTGCTGCCTTTCACCCTGGAAGTCAACAACAAGGGTTGTTGTTTGGGATAACTAACTGAAATTCCCTTCTCTCTGTCATCAGTTCTCCCCTCGCCTCCCATTCAAGCCAAACAGGGCAAGCTAAGGATGATACAACTGTAAAAAGGCAATTATTGTTACAGTATGAGTTATAATAGTATTGTGTATTTCTTTTAGATGAAAGCCTGTGTTTCCAGTGTTTACAGTGATGTTTTAAATGCTGTTTTCTCTTGTGCCCAGTGGAGGTGAAAGAAATGGCAGAGAAAGCAGCTACTGGACAGCTCACAGTACCTCCTTGGCATCCTCAGAGTAGTTTGACTTTAGAGAGCGAGGCTGAAAATGAGCCCGACGCCCTGCTGCAGCCTCCCATTGGGAGCCCTGAAAACACGGATTGGCAGCGAGTTATTGAGTATCATAGGGAAAATGATGCGCCCAGAGGAAATGCCAAGTTTGACAACACGGGCAACAATGACTGTGACAGTGACCAGCATGACAAACAGCCCAGGCCTGGAAGCTTCACCAGTAAGTTCACTTGCGGGAATCAGGATAGATGAACTCAATCAAGTATCAGTTGGGCGAGGTGGCTCAGCCTGTAATTCCAGCACTTTGGGAGGTGAGGCGAGCAGATCACTTGAGCCCAAGAATTTGGGACCAGCCTGGTCAACATGATGAAACCTAGTCTCTACAAAAAAAAAAAAAAAAAAAATTAGCTGGGCGTGGTGGCACACGCCTGTAGTTCCAGGTACCCGGGAGGCTGAGGTGGGAAGATCACTTGGACCTGAGAGGCGGAGGTTGCAGTGAGCTGTGATCACGCCACTGCACTCCAGCTTGGGTGACAGTGAGACCCTGTCTCAAAATAAAAATAAGAAAAAGTTATCAGCTCTCAAAAAAGTAAACCTTCCGGCGTATTTTTTTGGTTTGGTCCTCTCTACTTTCCTACTCTTCTGGAAACCTTGAATTCCAGGGGAAGGCAGTATAGCCCTGTATCTCATTGCATTTCCCACAGGCAAACAGATACAGACACTGATCAGTTTTTATATTACTGAAACAGGCCCCTTTGTCCAAAGGAAGTAAAATAATCACATACTGACCCTGGTTTTGGCAAGGAATTGAGCCTTCTTTACCTGGGGATAGAGGTGGGCCACCACTGCCTACTGCCTATGTCTCTGCATTGTATTCTAAGCTGGAAATAAATTCTCTCAGAATTTATTTAGAATGTATTCTAAGCTGGCATTAAATTTTCCCTCCAGAGAGTCTATGCTGGAGGAACCTAGAGACACATGACATTTATTGTCATCGGTTTATAGATTTACAGGTTAAAAAAATGAAGGCCATATATTTTCAGTTGATAATTTGCTTACAATCAGGGCATGGGATATTGTTTCACAGTTGTTTATAAGTTAAAGAAAGATACATCTGGCCAGGCGCGGTGGCTCACGCCTGTAATCCCAGCACTTTGGGAGGCTGAGACGGGCGGATCACGAGGTCAGGAGATCGAGACCATCCTGGCTAACACGGTGAAACCCCGTCTCTACTAAAAATACAAAAATTAGCCAGGCACGGTGGCGGGTGCCTGTAGTCCCAGCTATATGGGAGGCTGAGACAGGAGAATGTCGTGAACCCGAGAGGCTGAGCTTGCAGTGAGTGGAGATTATGCCACTGCACTCCAGCCTGGGTGACAAAGCAAGACTCTGTCTCAAAAAAAAAAAAAAGAAAAGAAAAGAAAGATACATCTAAAATTGTCATTTGTCTTAGGCAGAAAATCTATTGACTTGGGTATTAGTTGTATTTAGAATCTGTTTCTTGTCAAGCATCACTCGCGAATGGGTGGGCAGATGATCCAGGGCTGCATTTTGGGGTCAGGCTAAACTGACAGTCTCTACTCTCTGGACTGAACCTAAGGTATGGGACATGGCCACTCTTGGCAGAATATGTATTCATCTCTTCTCTCATGCCACCTTTATGCTCTTCCTTGTTGTCTGAATATCACTGAATAACTTTGGCCCTGACTGTGTTACAATCATTAGGTATCAGGCACCCATCTCCCAGACAAAAGGAGCAACCAGAGTATAGTGAAGCCTTTCAAGCAAGTTCTGACGCATTAGTGGCTGTTGAGAAATCTTACAGTGTAAGTAATACTGCCTGGAAAGCCAAGTTGAACCCAAGGATCTAATAAGATAGATCTGAGTTGTTGTGTGTTATGACACCAAAATAATACCTATAGTAGTTATTTTTGGCTGGAGCATGTGCCTTCATGTCACTGACATGAATAAAATAATCTCTCCTCCTGTCTGATACTTTTTAAAACGTCAGTTCAACTCAGTGAATTGTGTATCCTGGAGATTGGGAGAGTACAGAAAAGTGTCAGATTCAGCTTTTGCATGTGAGTTTCTGGTATAGTTGGGTAAACAAAACTGGAGCAAAGCTCCTTCCCCGGCAGATGACTGAGGTCAGTTAGGAGTAGGAAAAGCAAGGGCAGGGTTGCTATGAGAGTACCTTCACCTGGAATATCCTCTAAGGGCCAAACTCAGCTCCCAGCTCAGTGGAAGTGATGTGTTTGTGCCTGACAACTGCGCCTCAGCAGGATCCATTTGCATTTTCACTGCAGTTACAGCCTTGCTTCAGGGCTTTAACACACTCTAGGCCATAGCGCAGCCAGACTAAGAAACCAAATTTTTTTTATTGTCATTGACATGGGATTGCAATCATTTAAAGAATATAGACAGCAATTGAGAATGATACAATATATGAATACCATAGTGATAAAATGTAAGGTCTTTTGACCTATTATATTTAATCATGGCATACGAACCATTCATAAGATCAGCTTATTCTTTCTCTGACTTGAGGGCTGGAAGAACAGTCATATTAAGCATACTGGCTGAGCTGGAGAAGCAGGCCTAGGCAGAAAAGTGGGGAATGTCTGCAGGAGGCCAGGACTCAAATTCAGTTTGATGAGAGATAAAGAGGAGCAACTGTTAAGTGCACAGGAAGGGAAGCATGTGGCAAAAAGCCATGTCCGAGGAAATTAGTCACAACATCTCTGCCAAGAGATCACTGAAGGTTGGGTGTAGTGGCTCACACCTGTAATTCCAGCACATTGGGAGGCTGAAGCAGGAGGATCGCTTAAAGCCAGGAGGTCAAGACCAGGCTAGGCACCATAATATGACCCTGCCTACAAAAAATGTAAAAATCAGCTGAGCACAGTGGCTCACTCCTGTAATCCCAGCACTTTGGGAGGCCAAGGTGGGCAGATTGCTTGAGTCCAGGAGTTCGAGACCAGCCTTGGCAACATGGCGAGACCCCATCTCTACCAAAGATAGAAAGGTTAGTTGGATATGGTGCATGCCTGTAGTCCCAGCTACTTGGGAGGCTGAAGTGGGAGGATCCCCTGAGCTTGGGGAGGTTGAGGCTGCAGTGAGCCATGATCACGCCACTGCACTCCAGCCTAGGGGACAGAGTGAGACCCTGTCTAAATAAAATAAAATAAAAATTAGCCAGGCATGATAGTGTGCACCTGTAGTCTCAGCTACTCGGGAGGCTGAGGCAGGAGGATCACTTGAGCCTAGGAGTTCGAGGCTGCAGCGAGCTGTCATTGCGCCACTGTATTCCAGCCTGGGTGACCAAATGAGTCCCTGTCTCAAAAAAAAAAAAAAAAAAAAAAAGACTGAAGTGAGCCGTTTGTTTGGCCATATGGTAATCAGGTCCTGAATATTGCAAAATAAGCAGGAAAAAAGGGGTGGAACAGAGATGCTAAAGAAATAAATTTGCAGGCAGGTCGCAGTGGCTCACTCCTATAATCCCAGCACTTTGGGAGTCCGAGGTGGGAGGATCATTTGAGATCAGGAGTTTGAGACCAGCCATGCCAACATGGTGAAACCCCATCTCTACTAAAAATACAAAAAGTAGCCAGGCGTGCTGGCGTACACCTGTAATCCCAGCTACTTGGCAGGCTGAGGCAGGAGAATCACTGGAACTCCAGAGGCGGAGGCTGCAGTGAGCCGAGATCATGCCACTGCACTCCAGCCTGGGTGACAGAGGAAGACTCTGTCTCAAAAAGGCACAGAAATTTGCAGGCTGGGCATGGTGGCTCACGCCTGTAATCCCAGCACTTTGGGAGGCTGAGGCAGGCAGATCACAAAGACAGGAGTTCAAGACCAGCTTGGCTAACATAGTGAGACCTGTCTCTACTAAAAATACAAAAATTAGCCGGGCATGGTGGCACACACCTGTAGTCTTAGCTACCCAGGAGGCTGAAGCAGGAGAATCACTTGAACCTGGGAGGTGGAGGTTGCAGTGAGCCGAGATCATGCCTCTGCACTCCAGCCTGAGTGACAGAGCGAGACTCTGTCTCAGAAAAATAAATAAACAAATATAAATTTGCTGCTTTTTACTATTTTTTTTTTATTATTGAGAGTACATTGCTGTTTTTAAAATGCTTCTTCATTTGCCTTTAACCTATAATACGCGAGAGTCTCACAGGTTCTGAGTAGCCGTAGCCTCTTCATCTGTAAGATGATGCCAACACATGGGCTATGTCTCTGCCTATGAGGGATCAGGGTGTTTAAATTCAGTACTCAACTTGAGTTGACTAGGGCCTTTCTCCTTATTTAGAATATTAGAACAGGAAGGTCACCTCATCTCCACCCATTCTGCAGATGATGCTGCTGAGGCTCAGGATTAGCATTCTTTCATGCTACTCCAGGCAGTTCACAGCTGCTTTTCCCCACCAGGAAGGGAAGGCAGAGGCACATGCACAAAGAGGTAGGGAGAGTCAGCTCAGAGTGTCACACTGACTGCTGGGTAGTGTTAGGTAACCCCATTGTTAACACTGCATCCAACTATAAAGGGATTTGGTTACAATGAACAGCAACTTAAAAGTGATTTCCTACATTATTAACAGCATCAGTCCATGCAATCAACTTGTTCACCAGAGTCTTCTGAGGACATAACAAATGAATTTTTAACTCCAGACGATGAATATTTTTACTCCTCGACTGCTCAAGAAAACTTAGCTCTAGAGGTAAAAAACGCAGTTCAGGGTAAAGTACATTTTCACCTTTCTCCATTGCCTTATTTTATTGAGAAAAATAGCTTACATATCAAAGTATATAATGTATACCAGGGTTTTTTATACCTTTTTTGGTGTCAGGAGTGTGATATGAACCTATGCGCTCATGTGTTTTGAAAAAACGTCTGAAAGATTTTTTATTTTTGAGAATGGGAGGTCATGTGCAGTTTCTCCCCAAATTTGGTTACTGCATTTATACAGCACTTTGTACTTTTTTTTCAAAACATTTATTTTTTAAAAAAATTTTTTTGAGACAGAGTCTCGCTCCGTCATCCAGGCTGGAGTGCAGTGGTGTAATCTCGGCTCACTGCAACCTCTGCCTCCTGGGTTCAAGCGATTCTCCTGCCTCAGCCTCCTGAGTAGCTGGGATTACAGGTGTGCGCCATCACACCCAGCTAATTTTTGTATTTTTAGCAGAGATGGGGTTTCACCATGTTGGTCGGACTGGTCTTGAACTCCTGACCTTGTGATCCGCCCGCCTCGGCCTCCCAAAATGCTGGGATTACAGGTGTGAGCCACCGTGCCTAGATCAAAACATTTTTATTCATGCTACCTAATTCATATATTCTTCCTGTTGGGAAGGGACGAGGCTATCATTCCTGTCTCTGAGGAAGACTGGTGTTCTGCAGATGTACGGAATTAATTAACTCCAGCCTGACAAGCTTTAGTGATGGGAGAGCCAAGATTGAGGCAAGGGTTCAGCAACAAATATGAGACTGTCCAATATACCAAGTTTTCTTGGGAATCTGCCTAGCTTTTACAAGAACCTGCTGTATAGAGTATTTTCATTTCTAAAATGAATTTTGTTGGATTCTCTTATTTACTTATTTTCTACCCTACCTCCCTGCTAACCTGGCACCTTTTTGGGATCTTTTACCAATATGAAAGGTCGGGTGGAGAAAAAGGGAGGATTGGATGTGTCAATCACAGTATTTGACTGATAAGAATTCTAGGATGCATCAAAGATATAATTTCAGACCAGGCACAGTAGCTCACGCCTGTAATCCCAGCACTTTGGGAGGCCAAGGTGGATGGATCGTGAGGTCAGAAGTTCAAGACCAGCCTGGCCAAGATGGTGAAACCCTACCTCTACTAAAAATACAAAAATTAGCTGGGTGCAGAGGCATGTGCCTGTATTCCCAGCTATTCGGGGGGAGGCTGAGGCAGGAGAATTGCTTGAACCCGGGGGTCAGAGGTTACAGTGAGCTGAGATCGTGCCACTGCACTCCAGCCTGGGTGACAGAGTGAGATTCCATCTCAAAAAAAATATATATAATTTCAGCTTGATGTGGTGGCTCATGTCTATAATCACAACACTTTAGGAGGCTGAGGTGGGAGTATTGCTTGAGCTCAGGAGTTTGAGAACAGCTTGAGCAACATAGCAGGACCTTGTTTGAAAAAAAGGAAATGAAACATTACTAGTCCCCAAAAGACCCCTTGTGCTCCCATCCAGTCACTGCCTCTTCCAAAAGGAACCAGCATTCTGACTTCTTACCTCACAGAGTACTTCCGCATACCAGGCCAGCTTTTAAACTTTATTTAGCTCTTTTGATAAAGCTCCCAAGAACCAAAACATCTTTGTTGGAAGATTGGGATGAACAGGGATAGTGATATAAGGTGGGGGAGTCACATAATTCCTCTTCACAATGGGAGGTGAGGGAGGACTTACTGAGGAGGGGACATATGGTACAAATAAGTACTTAATGTCTGGGAAGCAAGTTTGTACTTTTTCTATAAAGACGCAGGGATCTTATGAAGATTTTCAAGATTTAAGAACATCAAGAAATTATTGACCTTTTAATATGTCTGCCTCCAGTGAACCTCCTTTCTTTTGTTCATTTTTAGACCTCGAGTCCCATAGAAGAGGACTTTGAAGGAATACAAGGTGCATTTGCCCAACCTCAAGTCTCTGGAAATAAGCCCTTACAGAAGATTCCTTGAGAATCACTTCCTTTCACTTTCTTCTGTTGGATCACAGATATTTAGAGCTGGGGGGATCCTGAGGGACAGCCTCGTCCAAACCTTTCATTATATGGTTGAGAAAACCAAGGTTCAATGATTTCTCCTCAAGAGAACAAATCCCTTGCTCCTCACCAACCTCATGACATCCATGTGTTGTATTATTTATACCTCCCCTTGCATTTTTATAGCATATGTTGTTGCAGTCACTGCTTTTTCCCCCTTTGGTCTCTCAAGCTTTCAGGCTCCTTGGTGTGCCACATAGCAAGTGCACAGTTATCTTTGCTAAGCTGACCTGGGGGATTTGCCCAAGCTACATAGCTAGTTTTTGACATAACAAAATTAGAACTAGGTTTCTTCTTCTCCCCAGAAGGCAGTGTCACCAGCATTTTCCTTTGCTTGCTTAGCATCTTAGCAAAGAGTTAGTAACAGCTAACAATGCAGATTCAACTTAACATCTACCACTTGGGAGGCCTTGGGTTCTGTATAACTTAGCAGGGGCTTTCTATTAGGTGAGAAGGTAGCCTTGGATCCGTAGCCAGGGATGTGTCACCAGACAGATATAAGTTAACTGTTGGCTTTGTTACATTTTTAGAATTGTGTACTCTTGTTCTTTTAAGGTATGCACTCATCTATTTTAAAACTAGAGTTATCCACCTACCAACCTGTGTAACTATCCATGGTCATGTCTCAACCCTGTAAACCCAAAGAAGGTGGGGTTATGAACTTACTCGCTTCCTCCACTGCATACTCCAGCTTCCAACTGTAACCTTGTGTAGGCCCCTGCCAGAGTTGGAAGTGTTTTAAGAAGCTGTAAGCTTTTAGATGAACAGTTAAAGTCTCAGCATAATATGTATTGAAAGTCTCCAGAGCCTTGGGCCACCCACCTCTTCCTGCAGAGCCTCTTTTTTGGACCTGCCTTGTATGTGGCCACTTAACTTGTATTTGGAGGTGAGTTGAGTGGGATGGAAAAGTTTAGGGCAGACAGGTCAGATAACCAGAGTTAGTTTGATACAGACATCTAAAGTATGTGAAAAAGTCTCTGATTTCTACTCCATTTACTTCTTTCTGCCCCTCTCTACCCCCTTTTCCATCTAGTGCTCTGATGTATATCCCCTTCCACATCAGAGGATACAACAGGGGTACAGGATGCAGCGTGCTAGGTTCCAAGCCCCATTCTGCCACTGACTTTTTCTGCATAAACTTCAGCAAGTCACTTCACCCCAGGGCCCCACTTTCGCCTGGTGTAAAGTAAAGGAGAGGGTCTGACTCTAAAGTCTCTAAGCTCTAAATGTTGCTTATTAGGAATTAGTTTATGCTTTCTGGATATTTATCATTTTAAAAGAGTGTCAGAGGAAGAGGAACCCCTAATGTCTCTCCACTGGTGGAGTTTCAGAGCTACTTGGTAACTGTGAAAGGTGGCATTGTTCTGGTGGGCCTTTTTAGTGTCTACCAGACCACCTGGACCTAAGGAATGGGATGGGGGTGGGGGAGTCATGGGCATTTGGAAACAGGGCTGGATGCTCCATCTGTCCCCTTCTTTATTAACTAGGACAGTACAGTGGTGGGAAGGAAAATGGATACTGGCCCTGCCTGCCTGGAGGTCTGCAAAGCAAAGGATGCTCCGTCTGCCCCCTTCTCTATAAGCTAGGACAGTACAGTGGTGGGAAGGAAAATGGATACCGGCCCCGCCTGCCTGGAGCAAAGCATCTTACTGAGAATTGGGGAGGAGTAACTTCAAATAACTTGATGCCAAGGAGAACAGAAGACTGTTGAATTAGCTCCTCAGTACTCAAGACTCCACCCCCGCCCCTACTCTTTAGGTGGTGTTTGGTGGCCAAGTGGCATAGTTCGGGATTGTTTAGTTAACAAACAGTTCTTGTTTTCAACGCCCCCTGGTGTCTGTTCACAGGAACCCGGTCAGTTTGCCTTCTTAAAAAGACAAAACATTTGTCTCCAGAAATAACTGTGGTTATAACTGAAAGGCCAGTAAATAACTTGATTGTATTCTGAGTGTCAGAATATATAGTTCTGTGCTCTGAGCAAGGAAAATAAACTTTCAGAGTAAAAACCTCTTCTACAGCACTCAATCCAAACCCAATTAGGGCAGCACTTTGTTTATCCAGATTATTTCTAATTCTGGAGCAGACGAAGGGACGTTCTAGGGAATGATGATAATAATTTGGGTTGACAAAGATCAGTTAAAAAAAAATTACTTTATGCTTTCAGGTGAGGAAAAGTTCCAGATGAGAAAAATTCTTGGAAAGAATGCTGAGATTTTGCCCAGGTCTCAATTTCAACCTATACGAAGGTATGGGCTGTTTTATCTTATCCAGTTTCAGACTCACAGATGTGGTGTTAAATGGTGATAATGCCCCGTGTTTATATATTGCTTGTCTTCAAATGTGTTAGCTACTATCTTATCAAAGTTAGCTTTGGGCAGCTTAGCTTTGTTATACTTGTGCAGTAGAATTTGAGGGGTAGAGTCATCACCTTTACTTAGATCCTGACTCTGACTTTCTGTTCATGTGACCTTGTCAAGGTTCTCAACCACTCTATTCTATTTTCCCATCTGTGAAGTAGGGATAAGAATCCTTACTGAGAATGTTGACAATAGGAACTTAAAGTAATAATATAACTCCTGGGCATTTATCCCAGAGAGATGAAAATTTACATTTACACAGAAATACATATGGGAATGTTTATAACAAATTTATCTATAATATCTCCACACTGGAAACCCAGATGTCCTTCACCAAGTAAATGATTAAACAGACTTTGGTACATCCATACCATTGAGTGCTACTCAGCAGTGAAAAGGAATAAACTATTGATACATGCAACACCTTGGCTAAATTTCCAGAGAATTATGCTGAGTAGGAAAAGCAGTCCCAAAAAGTTATTTACTGTATGATTTTTTTGCTTCCTTGATTGCTAAGGCAGGAAAAATGGAAAATGGTGAGTTGTGTACTGGCTGTTAAAGTTTCTGCCCAGAAGTGACTCATCGCTTTCACTCATATCTTACTGGTTAAAACAAATCCTGTGGTCATTTATGTAAATCAAGAGGGCCAAAAAGTGCTGTTCTGTTATGTGCTTAGAAGGAGAAACAAACATTTTTGGGAACGGAATAAAGTCACAACTCAACCCCAAATCCGTGATCTTTCATTTATATCATTGGTCTCACAGGATTTTGCAAGGATTAAAAATGTGAAGGTCAGGCACGGGGGCTCACGCCTGTAATCCCAGCACTTTGGGAGGCCAAGGCGGGCGGATCATCTGAGGTCAGGAGTTTGAGATCAGCCTGATCAACATGGAGAAACCCCGTCTCTACTAAAAATACAAAAAATTAGCTGGGCTTAGTGGTGCATGCCTGTAATCCCAGCTACTTGGGAAGCTGAGGCAGGAGAATCGCTTGAACCCAGGAGGCGAAGGTTGCAGTGAGCCGAGATCGTGCCACTGCACTCCAGCCTGGGAAACAAGAGCTAGACTCTGTCTCAAAAAAAAAAAAAAGCAAAAACATATGGAAGGATTTAGCATGGGATCTGCCTTATAGTTAATGTTCAGTGAGTACTGAAATTGAATCTTAAGTATTGGTTAAAGTAGAAACGGGTCAAGTTTATCTTCACTATTCTGGCCATTTTTTGGTACAAGCCTCTCTGGCCTCTCCTAGTACACTATACCAGGAAGCTTCTTACAGGTGCTAAGGCCTCGTGACTGTGCCCCTTTGCTCCAATATCTCACCTCCCAGCAAAGTTCCTATGCTCTGTTGATTTTCTCATGAACTTGCTCACGGTCGTATAGAGTCTTTAACTGATTTCAGAGCTGACCCTTAGAGAGTATTTATTCAATCTCTGGAGAGAAAATTGAGGCCCAGGCCCAGACACGTCAGAGAACTTACAGCTAGTAGTACAGGCAGAACCAGAACTCACACTGTTTTTTTTTTTTTTTACTTTGGAGACAGAGTCTCACTCTTGTTGCCCAGGCTGGAGTGCAATGGTGCGATCTCAGCTCACTGCAACCTCCGCCTCCCAGGGTCAAGCGATTCTCCTGCCTCAGCCTCCTGAGTAGCTGGAACTACAGGTGCATGCCACCACGCCCAGCTAATTTTTGTATTTTTAGTAGAGACGGGGTTTCACTATGTTGGCTGGATGGTCTCAATCTCTTGACCTCGTGATCCACCTGCCTTGGTCTCCCAAAGTGCTGGGATTACAGGCATGAGCCACTGTGCCCAGCACAGAACTCATACTTTCTACTCCTGAGCTTAGTGCCCTTTCCTCTGTGTCTCACACTGGGCTGATCAACTGGTTCCTTGTACCAAGTTAAGGAACACAGAGGGGATTTATGTAATTTTCTTGCTTTCTTTCTCACAGTACTGAAGATGAACAAGAAGAGACATCAAAAGAGTCACTAAAGGAACTGAAAGAGAAAGACATGTATGATCACCAAAGAGAGTGCCTAGGGATGCTTGTGTAAAGTCTTGGTTTTAAGGGAATAGTATATTCTTGTTTGTAAGAATCTTTCCATTTTTATGTGTAGACTTAATATGAGTATGCTGCTGCTTTCACCAAAAAGTTGTTATCAAATTGGTGATGTGATTTATAACTAATAGCAGCTTACATTCAAGGAAATGTAGTGACGATAATAATAATAAGTTTACGCTTAAGGTAGATTAAATCTATTTTCCACATAAATATCCTGGAAATATGGAATATTTCATCTATGTAAATAGTTTATTTTAAGCTGCTGATATGTTTAAAGTTACAATATCTGGCAAAGAAAGTCTCTATGGTGCCAGGTGTGGTGGCTCACACCTATAATCCCAGCACCTTGGGAGGCCAAGGCGGGCTGATCACCTGAGATCAGGAGTTCGTGACCAGCCTGGCCAACATGGTGAAATCCCATCTCTACTAAAAATACTAAAATTAGCCAGGCGTGGTGGCACACGCTTGTAGTCCCAGCTACCTGGGAGGCTGAGGCAGGAGAATCACTTGAACCCAGGAGGTGGAGGTTGCAGTGAGCCAAGATCGTGCCATTGCACTCCATCCTGGGTGACAAGAGCAAAACTCCGTCTCAAAAAAAGAAAAAAAAAAACTCTGTGGTAATAAAGAATATTAAAAAAAAAAGTTACAATCTCTTTTAAATATGTTCTCTAATATTCTCTTTAAGATATATAAGATGTTCTAAGATATTCTCTAATTCTGGCCTATTGCCACATAAAAATTTTGCTAAGAATATACTTAAAAAATACCTGTCAGGAATATATTGTTTGATTTTTCTAGTCATCTTCTCATCGTTATTGTGTGCTCTTAATTCTTTAGATCATTGACAGACATTCAAGACCTGTCTAGTATCTCCTATGAACCAGACAGCTCTTTTAAGGAAGCTTCATGCAAAACACCCAAAATAAACCATGCACCTACCAGTGTCAGCACTCCACTCAGCCCAGGTAATCACAGGGAAAAGAAGTGTTTGGGGAGAAGAACTTACGGCCCCAGCCCATTGGCTCTGGGAAGCCAAGCTGTGGGATCACAGCTGATGGCTGTGTTGTCACAGTGCAAAGGTTTTTCCTTAGGGCCAAAGCTGGGTAATCCCATTGTAAGCCAAGGGGGCAGGGTGATGGTGGTGGTGATTATTGGGCAGCCGTTAGGAGGTTTTGGTTAGAACTGCAGTGGTAAAGCCATGCAAATACTAGGTCTCCTCTAAGCGCTACTGAATTTAGAACAAAAACATTGAGCTTTGTAGAGTTTGCAACTTAAAACAGTACCTTGTGCTTAAACTTTATGTAGTTCTTAAGTCCTGCAACCATATGCAACCAGCATCAAATATCCTGTCTTTAGTGGCCTTACTTCCAATATATTTGTGGTTTAAAAAATCTCCCTTTATTTTATTTTGATAAAGTTTAGAGGACAAGTTTAGAGACTATTATATTTTACACCATGAGGAGCTGTGTCTCAGGTCAATGATTATTTCAGTAATTTTTTTTTTTTTTTTTTAAAGACAGAGTCTCATTCTGTCCCCCAGGCTGGAGTGCAGTGGTGCAACCTCGGCTCACTGCAAGCTCCGCCTCCCGGGTTCACGTCATTCTTCTGCCTCAGCCCCCTGAATAACTGGGACTACAGGCACCCGCCACCACACCCGGCTAATGTTTTGTATTTTTAGTAGAGACGGGGTTTCACCATATTAGCCAGGATGGTCTCAATCTCCTGACCTCATGATCCGCCCCCCTTGGTCTCCCAAAGTGCTGGGATTACAGGCGTGAGCCACCGCACCTGGCCTTATTTTAGTTATTAGCAATTTGGAAAATCCTTAGTATAGGTATAGGTTTGTGGGTTTGGATGTTTTCTTTTGTTTGTTTGTTTTTTTAATATAAAGGATTCATTTCTGCACATCATATTGGGGCAGAAAAAAACAAAAACGAAGGGAAAAAGGGAAAAAAGAGAAATAATATAAAGGATTCAGACAGTAACCTCCCGCTTTTCTCCAACAGGATCAGTTTCTTCAGCTGCCAGTCAATATAAAGACTGCATTGAAAATATCACATTTCAGGTTAAGACAGAGTCTGCCTCTTGCTGGAACAGTCAAGAATTTATTCAGACTTTGTCTGATGAATTTATAAGTGTCCGAGAGAGAGTAAAGAAACTGGATTCTCTCCTTACTGCCTCTGAAACTTGCCCTTCAAGACTGCCTGGTCTTGTAAGTATATCAATTCCACGTTACAAACTCATGGAGTCAGCCCAAAGGGCCAGTGACCCAAACTGCCAAGATTTCTCCAAATTCATTAAGAAGGCAAGAAATAAGCTGGGTCCTCTCCTGGCTTCCCTGGGACTCCTCTCTTGAGTCTATGTTATGGGAGGCTTAAGTTTTGCTTCCTCCTTAAAGCCTCTCCTGGTTACTTCCCTGAGAGTTTTGATCGATCTCTACTGTTTCCTGAACTCCTGAACTAATAACCTACAGGAAAAACACTTAATGGTGTACTGCCTTCTTCTCCTCTTCTACTTCTTCCTCCTTTTTTTTTTTTTCTTTTCCTCTCCCTTTCTCATATGTGTAGCCTCTTCAGGAAAACTACAAGTTCTGGCCAGGCACGGTGGCTCAAGCCTATAATCCCAGCACTTTGGGAGACTGAGGCAGGCAGATCACTTGATTTCAGGAGTTTGAGACCAGCCTGGGCAACATGACGAAACCCTATCTCTATGAAAGATACAGAGAATTAGCCGGGACATGGTGCCATGTGCCTGTAGTTTCAGCTACACAGGAGACTGAGGTGGGAGGAGCCTGAGGAGGCTGAGCCCAGGAGGTCGAGGTTGCAGTGAACTGTGATTGCACCACTACACTCCAGCCTGGGCGACATAGTGAGACCCTGTCTCAAAAAAAAAAAAAAAAAGAAAGAAAGAAAGAAAAGTACAAGTTCCTTTATGAAAAATTGTCAACTTTTGTGGCATTTGGCTCAAAAAAGGTCTCACTTTGAAGTAGGGAAATGACAAGGAATTTTATGTTTTCATTTAACAAACCATTAACTGGGGAGATTCTAAGTGCCGGGCACCATGTCAGGCCCTCTTCAAGGCATCCCAGTGTCAATAAGACATAATCCCTACCTCTAAGGAACTCACTGTCTAGTGAGAAAGACAGGGCTGATGTAACACAGCGGTAAGTACTGAGTGCTGAGGAGGCAGTCAGGGATAAGAAGGCTTCCCAGGCCGGATGTGGTGGCTCACACCTGTAATCCCACCACTTTGGGAGCCTGAAGTGGGTGGATCATTTGAGGTCAGGAGTTTGAGACCAGCCTGGCCAACATGGGAAAACCCCGTCTCTACTAAAAATACAAAAAAAACGGCCGGGCGCGGTGGCTCAAGCCTGTAATCCCAGCACTTTGGGAGGCCGAGACGGGCGGATCATGAGGTCAGGAGATCGAGACCATTCTGGCTAACACGGTGAAACCCCGTCTCTACTAAAAAAAATACAAAAAACTAGCCGGGCGAGGTGGCGGGCGCCTGTAGCCCCAGCTATTCGGGAGGCTGAGGCAGGAGAATGGCGTAAACCCGGAAGGTGGAGCTTGCAGTGAGCTGAGATCTGGCCACTGCACTCCAGCCTGGGCGACAGAGCGAGACTCCGTCTCAAAAAAAAATACAAAAAAAAATACAAAAAAAAATTGGCTGGGCATGGTGGTACACACCTGTAATCCCAGCTACTTGGGAGGCTGAGGCAGGAGAATTGCAAGAACCTAGGAGGCAAAGGTTGCAGCGAGCTGAGATTGTGCCACTGTACTCCAGCCTGGGCAACAGAGTGAGACTCCATCTCAAAAAAAAAAAGAAGGCTTCCCAGAGAAGGTGACATGTGAGTGAGTTTGACTTAATCAACAAAACAATTGGAAATGACTGAGCTGCATATGCCTTTTTAGCTCAACACACATGATAGTTACTATGTTTATCTCTTACTTATAGAAAAGATTGTCTTCATTTATTGGGACTGGATCCTCCAGCCTTGTTAAGGCATGTGACTCATCACCACCCCATGCCACCCAGAGAAGGAGCCTGCCTAAAGGTACCCTGTGTTTAATATCAAAATAGAAGTTTATAATCAAGGAGGCTTAAATTGATGCTTATCAATCTTTGATGCCACATTAGGTTCAGACAGAAATGCTGTTTTCCCCATGATTATAAAAGTAAAACACACTCGGCCGGGCGCGGTGGCTCAAGCCTGTAATCCCAGCACTTTGGTAGGCCGAGACGGGCGGATCACAGTCAGGAGGATCGAGACCATCCTGGCTAACAATGGAAACCCCGTCATCTACTAAAAATACAAAAAACTAGACTGGGCGATGGTGGCGGGGCACCTGTAGTCCCCAGCTAACTCGGGAGCTGAGGCAGGAGGATGCCCAGTGAACCCGGGAGGCGGAGCTGCAGTGAGGCTGAGATCCGGCCCACTGCACTCCAGCCCGGTGCGACAGAGTGAGACTCCGTCTCAAAAAAAAAAAAAAAAAAAAAAGTAAACACATCTCATTGTAGAAAAGTTGGAGAATAAATAAAAGCTTAAAAAAGAAGGTGACTACACTTTTTTAACCTCATGTACTTTTTTTGCATATCTTTTAAATATTTTTATAAATATATAATAATGTGTTTTAGCATAGTGAGATCATATTGTGTATCAGTTCTGGACTGCTTTATTCCCTTGATGTATTTTTGAGGCTTTTCCCTTGTTATTAAAAATTGTTCATAAATATATGTAGTAGTTATAGTCCATTCTACTTGTTGCTTAACCATTTTCTTATGTGTAAGATTTGTATCATTTTCCACTTTTTGCTCTTTGTACATAATTTTTTATCTGTACCTCTGATCCTTTCCTTAGGATAGATTCTTAGAAGACAGTTTCCAAATCACGAGGTCTGAGAATATTAGCAGTCTGGAGGCATATTACCTTTATTACTTTAATTTTAACGTCTTCTGTCTTTGGTATAACTCTTGGAATTTCCCTCGGGGGATAGAGATTTTGTAAATTATGTTGAGGTATTTTGGTTAATGTTATAATTGAGCACTTGGGGCAAGACCCAAAGTATGATTGCCTCTAAATCCCCTGGCCTGATAATATTTAGTTAAAGGCCTCCTACTTTGTGCTTTTGTTCATTTTGGCTGGTCCAGAACCTCTGTATTCCTCCAGCAGCCCTGGTCCAGATTGAGCCACTTAGTAAGAATTTGTACCTTACCTCCTCCAAATATCCTTAGGAAGGGAGGGGCATAGATCAAGCAGTACCAGGGTAAGGGCTGATGTAGGAAAGGAAAGGGATTGGGGTAAAAGTGGGGAGTAAAGACCATTCACATGTTAGGAGGTGTCTACTGGAACTATTATGTAAGAGGTTTCCTTCCTCCTTAGTTTGTTTCGTCAGTGAGAAAAATCCTCAGTCAAGTCTATGTGAGAGCCTAGAAGAATTCAGTTCAGGTCCAGAGAGGTGTTAAGACATTTTCCCTTTTGCCTTTTTTAAGAACTAGTAGAAGCCTTCTCACAGCATCACATTGATGAGCTGCCGCCACCATCTCAGGAGCTACTTGATGAAATTGGTAAGAGATGTTCAACACAGAATATACTTCTCGGCCCTGTTAGTTATGTCACTGACCACAATATGGTGTCTTTGTCTCAAGTATGAACACTAGTATCAAAGGCTCTGTGACGGCCTGGGTGAATATAGGAAGGGGCAGTTTTCCAAAATTTAGGAAGGGGCAATTTTCCAATAAAATGAGCCACAGCCTGGCCAGGATGATTGGCTTGTATCAGTTTTCATTTTGTTACTTAAAGGACTTTTGTTGATGAATCTAAGGGGAAATAACATTCAAGGGGTTTATTATGATGAATTTCTTTTATTAAAGGAGTTCTTATCTCCTTTTCAGACCAAACCAGCCATTCCTTTGAGGCCTGAGGTCTGGCTGCCCAGGCCAAGACACCTGTGCTTTCAGTTTTGCCATTAGCTGTAGGTATTAAAGGTATTGAAATTGTGAATAAATCCCCTTCCTAAGAACAGGGAAGTCAGTGGCACAAAACTTAAAGATACCAGAATTTTCAGGCAGAGACTGAGCAGTACCAACCAAATATTTTTTGCAGCTGATTGGCTGGCCCTGTCCAGCCGGTCTGATGCTGAAAGTAAATGTTGCATGGTTATGGAAACTGGGGGCAGGTGGTCTGTTTTCCTAGGAAAGACCTGACTGCTCCTTTTTGACAGCCTGGCCAACCAGCCCTTCACCCTCAGAAAATGCATCTCATCAGACTCTGTGGATAGTCCAGTTCTTGTTATGGGACCTATAGAGAATTTCCTGAGGGGCACCCCTTGGTTTTCAGGGTCTCTGAGGTTTTGTGTTTCATAAAGGAGGAGGTAAATCAGAATTTTCAGGTCTGACTCAGTGGACAGCTCTCTCCAGGCTTATTGTCATAACCCTTAGCTCCTGTCCCTTGGCCTGATGAACGTGGGTGGAGCCAGTCAGTGCTGTCAGACCTTCCTTGGTTTCTTTCTTTTTCCATGGTCATAGGACCTTTCTTGCTTCACTTTACCCCTCCTGCAGTGCCACAGTGTTGTAGAGTCACAGGGTTGTTGGGTCAGGCTTTTAGAGCCCACACTCCCACCCTTGCTTTCCATATCTGGGATTCCCCAGGCAGCCCTTGCAAATTCCTCCTTTCCGGTTGCTCTCCTTAAAATAACAGAACTGCTGAGAGTGGAGGTCACTCCACACATGTTCTGCTCAGGTAGATTCTTAGTATCATTTGTTCTTGGTCGTGGTTTAAGGCAGTATTGTAGGCTCCTTTGCAGTTTGACCATAGCTGATACTTTTTCTCTGGATCCTGCTGTCTTCCCTCTATAGTTGCTGTGTAAACCTTCCATTCACCTCCTCCATTTCAGCAGCTGTGTTACCATACTTTGTCATGGACTCTGGCCTCATGGTGCTGCTGCACCCCAGCACAGTCTGCAGAAGCCTTCCCTCATTTCACTTATGGGAATTATCTAGGCCTCATTTAGCTTATGGGTTTCTAGGTGATGTCTGCACTTTGAGATGGGTCGGTAATTTTGCAGAAAGACAAAGGGCAGAGGGCACTTGAGTAGTTTCTTCTGATAATGGGCTTGCCTGCCCAATTACTATATATCATCACTCTGTTGTTTCCCCTAAAGAGACATTTGGGAAGTTACTGGAACTCTCAACTGCTATTTTGGAGGGCTCACATCCAAAGCTCTAGGCTCCTGACAGGTGCATAAAGTGGAAGGTTCTTTGGAACTAGGATACAGATGATCGTTTAAGATCTGCACTACTTTTAACAAGGACAAAAATTGATTTTTAAAATTTCAAATTGTATTAAATGATCTTATGGGGACCCTTGACACCCATGGCTGCCAGGTAGAGCTGCTTCCTGCACTGCAGGAAGGGAGAAGACCTGCACCAGCACAGAAGAGGACCATGCCAACGAGCTCAGGGTGGCTTGTCTATGCTGCCTCCCAGCTTGCTCTGCTTTGCAGAGCACTTTGAGGATAAAGCAGCATACTGAGTTAGCAGATGCTTGTCTTAGTCTAGTGAGTATTCCTTGCTTTGCCTTGCCTTGCCTTTTTCCTTTCCTTTCCTTTCCTTTTTCCTTTCCTTTGACAGGGTTTCACTCTTGTTGCCCAGACTAGAGTGCAATGGAGCGATCTCAGCTCACTGCAACCTTCACCTCCAGGGTTCAAGCAATTCTCTTGCCTCAGCCTCCCGAGTAGCTGGGATTACAGGCATGAGCCACCACGCCCGGCTAATGTTTTGTATTTTTAGTAGAGATGGGGTTCACCATGTTGGTCAGACTGATCTCAAACTCCTGACCTCAGGTGATCCACCTACCTCAGCCTCCCAAAGTGCTGGGATTACAGGTGTGAGCCACTGCTCCTGGCCAGGGTGTGTATTTCTTTAGGAACTGGAAATGATGGATATTCTTTGCTTTCCATCTTTTCTGTTTCTTTTCTTTTCTTTTTTTTGAGACAGAGTTTTACCCTGTCGCCCAGGCTGGAATGCAGTGGCATCATCTCAGCTCACTGCAACCTCTACCTCCAGGGTTCAAGCAATTCTTGTGCCTCAGCCTCCTGAGTAGCTGGGATTACAGATGTGTGCCACCATGCCTGACTAATTTTTGTGTTTTTAGTGGAGACGGGGGTTTCACTATGTTGGCCAGGCTGGTCTCGAACTCCTGACCTCAAGTGATCCACCTGCCTCGGCCTCCCAAAATGCTGGGATTACAGGCATGAGCCATCATGCTCAGCCTGCCTTCTGTCTTTTCATAAACCAGGTAAAAAATATGAAATATAGGCGAATAGAGATGGGAAAACATTTAGATTGTTTTGATGTTACTTTTTGAGAGACTATAAAATAGAGATTAAGAGCATAAACCTTAGAGCTAGACTGCCTGGATTCAGTTCCCAATTTTGCCACTTACTGTCTGTGTGATTTTTAGGTAAGTTCCTTAACCTGAATTTCCTCATCTGGTAAATAGCAGTAACAATAACACAGTCTATTTCAGAGGGTTGTTGTGAAGATTAATTGTGAACATTCATCCTGAATTAATGTACGTGAGTGCTTAGAAACAGAACCTGACACCTAGGGTTCTGCAAGTGTTATGTATGGTCATCATCATTTCTATTTTGAGTGTTGTGTGGGATTTTGTCATGCTTGAAGAATTCCTTTCAAACCTGGAATGCCCTAAAGCAGTGGTTCTCAAATTTTATCAGGCATCAGAATCACCTGAAGGGCTAGTTAAAACACACATTGCTAGACCCCCAGAGTTTCTGATTCAGCAGGTCTGAGATGAGGCCTGAGAATGAGAATTCCTAACAAGTTTCCAGGTTATGTTAATACTGCTAGTCTAAGGATCACCCTTCGAGAACCACTGCTCTAGAGAATGGCAGGACATGCAAGGGAGGAAATGTTTCCTTTGCCTTTTGTGTTGTGACAGAGCTCTTGAAACAGCAGCAGGGCTCATCCACAGTGTTGCATGAGAACACAGCAAGTGATGCAGGAGGCACTGCAAATGGTAAGTGAACTACCTAGATCCTTTTCATCAGGTTCTTGTAACGCTGTCCTTGGCAACACAGTGGTACATATAGGGAAGGGTGACCTTGAGGTCAGGCACAACTCCACCTCAAGTCTGACTTTACAGTTACTTGTATGGCAAGCTGTTTTACTGTTTCTGAGCCTCAGTTGTCTTAATCTGTAAAATGGGGACAATAATTTCTGTCTCATGAAGTACATATTAGCTCCATGTACAGAGCCATGTACAAGTACTAACATTTTCAAATACTTAGCAAATGTTAGTCCTCTTCCCTTTATAGGACTGCTGGCAGGATGGAATGAGATAGCATATGTAAAATGCTTGGCATACATTAAAGGGTACATCCCTTCCCCACCCAAATTCCTTTCCTGGAACTCCAACTTAGAAACATCTAACAAGTGGAGAACAAGATGGTCCCCAAAGTAAATTTGTGCATTTTGTTTTCATGGTTGCTTGCCTCCTATTTTATGTGCCCTTTCTTTCTTCTGCTTCCTCTGTCTCCCTTGAGCCTTGGCACAAGCAAGGTTTCCTGTAGCTTCACCTGGCACTGAAAAGCTTCCAAGACCCCAGAAGCAGCTGTTGCAAATACAGGTGGCCTGCAGACTGCCACCTGGCCCCCTGCTCTCATGGGAAGAGGGGAGCTAATGCATTGCACACTTCAGGGACCACTGATTGGCCTTAATTTTTGAACTCTATTTTAAGGCAACCTTTCTCAATTTTTTTTTTTCGTTCTAATAAAGTTAATTCTTTCAACTGCTTTTAGATCAAAGGCACTTAGAAGAACAAGAAACTGACAGTAAAAAAGAAGATAGTAGTATGCTTTTGTCCAATGAAACTGGAGATCTCGGAGAGGACACAGAGAGGTAACAGGAAAAGCTGGACTTTTGAAAGGATTTTAAAAATTGTATTAGTTTATATTAGTTTTTTTTTCTAATATTGACAAATAAGAAAGGAAAAAAGTGGTCCTCTTTCATACTATCCTAATGGCCCCTATTCCTAAAGGGTTACTTTTTTTTGCTTTAAAAATGTTTAATTGTGATACAATGTAGATAACAAAATTTACCATCTTAACCATTTTTAAGTGCAAGGTCCAATCACATTAATAAGTATATTCACATTGTTGTGCAAGTAATGTCCCAAACCTTTTCATCTTGCAAACTGAAACTCTATACCCATTTAAAAACTCCCCATTTTCGCCGGGCACGGTGGCTCACGCCTGTAATCCCAGCACTTTGGGAGGCCGAGGTGGGCGGATCACGAGGTCAGGAGATCCAGACCATCCTGGCTAACACGGTGAAACCCCATCTCTACTAAAATACAAAACTTAGCCGGGCGTGGTGGTGCGTGCCTGTGGTCCCAGCTACTCGGAGGCTGAGGCAGGAGAATGGCGTGAACCCAGGAGGCGGAGCTTGCAGTGAGCCGAGATGGTGTCACTGCACTCCAGCCTGGGCGACAAAGTGAGACTCTGTCTCAAAAAAACAAAAAACAAGAAAAAAAACTCCCCATTTTCTCTTCTTCCCACACCCTGGCCACCACCATTTTGCTTTTTGTTTCTGAGTTTCACTACTGTTGATACTTTACATAAGTGAAATCATAAAATATTTGTCTTTTTGTGACTGGCTTATTTTAACTTAGCATAATGTCCTCAAAGTTCATCCATGTTGTAGCATGTGTCAGCGTTTCCTTCCTTTTTAAGGCTGAGAAATATGTTTCATTTATCCAGTCGTCTGTTGATGGATATTTAGGTTGATTCCACCTTTTGTTATGGTGAAGAATTCTACTGTGAACACGAGTGTACGGATATCTCTTTGAGATCCTGCTTTCAATTCTTTTGGATATATACCCAGAAATGATATTACTGGATCATATGGTAATTCTATTTTTAATTTTTTGAGAACTGCCACACTATTTTCCATAGCAGCTGCCTCATTTTACAGTCCCACCAACAGTGCACAAGGGTTTCAGTTTCTCCACATCCTTGCCAACACTTGTTATTTTCTCTCTCTTTTTGGGGGGGTGGAGGCTTTTTTTTTTTTTAATATAGTAGCCATCCTAATGGGTGTGAGGTGGTGCCTCACTGTAGTTTTGATTTTCCCTTCCCTAATGATTAGTGATTTTGAACATCTTTTCATATGCTTCTTGGCCATCTGTATATCTTCTTTGGAGAAATGTCTGAGTTCTTTGCTGTGTGTGTGTGTGTATGTATGTATGCATATATGTATGTGTGTATGTATACATATATATAGTATGATCTATATATATACAGGTATATATGTATACATATATGTATGATGTCTATATATACATATATATGTATGATCTGTCTCTCTCTCTCTCTCTCTATATATATATATATAAATTAGAGATGGGCTCTATGTTGCCCAGGCTGAACTTGAAGTCCTAGGCTCAAGTGATCTTCCTGCCCCATCCTCCCAAGTTGCTGGGATTACAGGTGCAAGCCACCATGCCTGGCTCTTTGCCTATTTTTTAATAGGGTTATTGTTGTTATTTTCTCTTGAGTTGTTTTTAGGGTTTTGTTTGTTTATTTTTACTTCATTTTATTAGGCAAACACAGTTTCAGTCTTTTTCAAAACATTTTAGTTAGAGGCCTTAGAAGAGAAAATGGGGGCAGTCATCCAGACAATTCAGTCTAAAAGTACAAGGTTGCCTCAAGAAACCTGACTTTGTTCCTGATTTGGAGCTCTCTTTTTCCCTGTGTTGTAGGGTAAACTACTTCAGCTCACCACCTCTGTCTTATTATTCGGGGCCAGGACTAGGTTAAGGTGAGCTCAGGAGATACACTCCTTGGATACAAAATTGAAGGGAGCAACAAAAAAACTCAGTAGTCAAGATAAGTAATATTTTAGTGCAATTTTTTTTTTTTTTTTTTTTTTTGAGACAGAGTCCCACATTGTTGCCCAGGCTGGAGTGCAATAGGGCATGAACACCGCTCACTGCAGCCTTGACCTCCTGGCCTGAAGTGATCCTCCTGCCTCAGCCACCAAGTAGTTGGGTCTACAGGCTCATGCCAACATGCCTAGCTAATTTTTGTATTTTTTGTAGAGATGGGGTTTTTGCCATGTTGCCCAGACTGGCCTTAAATTCCTGAACTCAAGTGATCCACCCACCTTGAACTCCCAAAGTGCTGGCATTACAGGGGCCGGGCACAGTGGCTCACACCTATAATCCCAGCCCTTTGGGAGGCCAAGGTAGGTGGATCACTTGAAGCCAGGAGTTTGAGGCCAGCCTGGCCAACATGGCAAAACTGCATCTCTACTAAAATTATATTTTAAAAAAATTAGCCAGGCATGATGGCACACACCTGTAGTCCCAGCTACTCAGGAGGTTGAGGCAGGAGAATCGCTTGAACCTGGAAGGCGGAGGTTGCAATGAGCTGAGATGGTGCCAGGGCACTCCAGCCTGGGCAACAGAGCGAGATTCTGTCTCAAAAAAAAAAAAAAAAAAAATTAAGCTCTTTTTACGTGATCAAAAGTTAGCTACTGTTATTGTTGTCTCTTCCTTTTCCAAAAGGGCCAGCAGTGCTGACGACAGATAGATGCTCCACAGATGCTCAGTCATCTCAGTGCTGTGAATGATCAATCTAGGCACCAAGCCAGAGTGGAAGATATTTTTTCAGATGGGCAGGATTTTCAGGCCTTCTTAAAATACTCTACCCTGCATCTTCTAGCCTTTTCTTGGGAAAAAATGTAGGAAAGCATGTATAGTTCTAGCCTCAGGTAGAAAACTGACTCAGTGACCTAGAATTGAGAACAGAGTCTACCATCAGACTTGGGGAAGCAGTGATCTTAATAGGTGCTAAGGCTTTTTGTCAAGGGGTTAAAGGACTGTTTTAGTGCATATTTCTTCTTTCTTTCTTCTTTCTTTTTTTTTTTTTTTGAGACAGTCTTGCTCTGTTGCCCAGGCTAGAGTGCAGATCTCGGCTCACTGCAGCTGCCACCTCCTAGGCTCAAGCTATTCCCCTGCCTCAGCCTCCCAGGTAGTTGGGATTACAGGTGCATGCGACCATGCCCAGCTGATTTTTGTATTTATAGTAGAGATGGGGTTTGACCATGCTGGCCAGGGTGATCTCAAACTCCTAACCTCAGGTGATCCACCCACCTCGGCCTCCCAAAGTGCTGGGATTACAGGTGTGAGCCACCGCGCCCGACCAGTGCATATTTCAGTCAGATCTAAGTGACCTCTATGACTCCAGACACAATCTCACTGAACTCTCATTTTTCATACGTATAGTGAAAGCACAGGTTTTAAGGTCCTTTCTACCCTAAAGTGTTATGCATCTTTGTCAAGGGAGATGGGAAATGACTGTTGTCTCCATCCTCTTCACTTGTCCTTGAACAGAGCTCACTCTACTCTGGATGAGGACCTGGAAAGATGGCTGCAGCCACCTGAGGAGACCATGGAGCTACAAGACCTTCCCAAGGGCTCTGAAAGGTTATTGTTCCCCAAGAGGGAATCCTTTTTTTCTTTTTTGGGAAGTGGGGCTAAGTTTTAGACTTCTTGGAGAATGAATGCCTGGTAATGGCATTACATTGATAAGCCAGTCCTGACTCCACCTGTCTACACTCATATTTGCCCCTCTTCCTCTGACCACCCGCAGTACTCAAGATATTTATTAGCAGATTCATATCAGTATAGACAGAGGCTTCTAAGTTTGCTGTATCTTGACCCTGCTACCTTTGACATTTTCATCAGTCATTTGAATGAAATCAGAAAAGGCATGCTTATCAAATTTTTAGATAACACAAATCTAGGAATGAATGCTGATGTGATGAGTAATAGTCTGAGGATTCAAAATCATCTTGACAGGTGGAAATGTTAGATTCTGTAAAAGATAAAGGTCAAAGATCCAAAATTACAGAATGTGTGAGACCTGGTCTAATTTAAGTTTTCATCAGAAGCTTCTGCTCACTATAATTTTACTGAGGGCAAGAAGTATGTCTTATTTTTGTATGCCCAGTACTGAGCCATGCATCTTGAGACATGATGAGAAGTCAAGAAATTCTTCCTGAGGAAGGCATGGGCAGTGACTCTGTGAGGCCTGTTTGATGAAGTGCTGAAAAGGTCAATGCAGCATTGATGCTGGATATATAGAAATGTACTGTCCAGATGACAGTAATATGCTGCTTAGAGGAGTCCTAGGACCCATGTGGGGCTCCATTCTGGGCATCACATTTTAAAAGGGATATTAACAAACACGAGTGTGGCCACAGAACAGTCAGAGATCTGGAAACCATGTCATATGAGAACAGCTGAAGGAGCTGAGAAGCTCAGCCTGAGAAGAGCAGATGGAATGGAGAATTTGATAGCTGCCCTCAAATACCTGAAATATTGTGAAGTGAAGAGAGTCAGCTTACTTTTCTGCCCCAGAAGACTGATTAGTGACTAGAAATTGCAGAGTAACAGATTTTTATTCAGTAAAGCACAAACCTAATAGCCACAGCTATCTGATAAAGGGAACAGCTGCCTGCCTTTACACTTACTTTAGTAATGGTTACTGCTGCTCAGGCAGTGGCTGGATGATTCCCTGTCTCGGGCATTTGAACGGGGGCAGAAGATAACCCAAAGGCCTCCTCCAACTCTTGAGTCTGTGATTCTATTAGTGGGAAAATATTAAGAGGGGAAAAATCCTTTTCACTGTAGCTGGCTTTATTTTCTCTCTCATTTTACATATTTTGTTTTGACTATCCACCACATGAAAACAGAATAATGCCTAAACAATGTTATTTTGGTTCAACCAGCATCCACTGAGCACTGACAATGTCCAAAGCACTGTGCTAGGGGCTGGAGGTACCACGAAGAGGGATAAAATGGCTCCGCCTATAAGGAGTTTCCAGTTGGGTCGAGGGGATGGTTTCTGCTTAATAGATTGACAAACGTGGTCTTAAATTTTGAGGTACTTAAATTATTTACATATTTCACTTAGGAGAGAGTTTCGGGAAATGAAGATAAGATGATAAAATAAATGATGGTTTTGAAAAGGACACCAATCAAAATTTAAGTAAAATGCCTTTTTTTTTCCTTTGAGGCAATGTAGCATAGTGGTTGAAAGCAGAGTCTAGGGCAGACTGAGTCTGAGGTCAGATTCTAGCTCCAGGAATTATTAGATGTGTAATTTAACTTCTGTGTGCCTCAGTTTTCTCATTGCTTAATCGGGATGGGAGTGGTAACTACCTTATATAGTTATAATTAAATGAGTTAAATTATAGCACTTAAACCAATGCCTGGTCCATAGAGAACACTCTTGTTAGTGCTAGCTATTATATTTTTTGTTTGTTTTTTTTGTTTTGTTTTGAGTACAGTCCTGTTTTCTTGGCTGTTGTGCATATGTTTTGATTCCCCAAATCATTGTTGTTACAGGGAGACAAATATCAAAGATCAAGAAGTTGGTGAAGACAAGAGAAAAAGGGAAGATAGCATCACGCCAGAGAGAAGGAAATCAGAGAGTGTTTTAGGGACTTCTGAAGAAGGTATGAATTAATGAGTGTTTATAATGTAGTCTGTAGTCCTTGGGCTTTGATGTGCATCAAAGTTATTTAGAAATGTTTCCCAGATGCTATACATAATCCTCCTGCCTTTGATAATTTATTTTTCCCTGCAGTTCAGCCCAGGTTTTCTGTTAATTGCCAATCATAGCTTTATCACAAAAACAGTAATAACATCCAATTCTATTTCCAAAGCAAGCTTTTGCCCAGTGTCATCATCATTATCTTGCACATTGTCTGGAGAGACGTTTGCTTCTTTTTTTTTTTTTTTAGACAGTTTCACTCTTGTTGCCCAGGCTGGAGTGTAGTGGCACGATCTCAGCTCATCGCAACCTCTGCCTCCTGGGTTCAAGTAATTCTCCTGCCTCAGCCTCCCCAGTAGCTGAGATTGTAGGTGCGCGCCAGCTAATTTTTGTGTTTTTAGTAGAGACGGGGTTTCACCATGTTGGCCAAGATGGTCTCAATCTCTTGACCTCAGGTGATCTGCCCACCTTGGCCTCTCAAAGTGCTGGGATTACAGGCATGAGCCACTGCATCCAGCCGATGTTTTGCTTCTAATTGTCCGACATCTTCAAAAGAGTTTTAAATTTAGCTCACATAGATGCTTCAAAATCCAGTAAGAAATCACATTTATGGGCTTTAAATGGAGTCTACAAGTAATGTGAAAATTATAAATTAACCTTAATTTTAAAACTATTTTGATAGAACTTGAAGGCTTCTGATATGCCCTTTATAATGATGCTGTCCCATATTTAAGTTCTTCCTACTCAGGGAAGTAAGAGACATTAACTCTTTCAGATCAACTGGTATTCCTTTCATCCCTTCCTGATTTCCTTCTCATTCTCCCCATCTCTGCCCTGCTTTGTGCAGAATGCTGACCCTAGTGGACTACATCTCCTGGACTTCCTGTTTGCCAATGACAGGCCCCAGCAGAAGATTAAGGGGGCTAGAGAGAAGCTGGGGGTATTACTTTGCCTCCCTGCTTACTTCAGCACCTTGTACCTGGTAGAACTGGTGTCCCTCCACAAGTGCGGCTTCTGTAGGCAGCCCATTCATCCCAATTCCAGCTCTCATTAGGCTCTGGTAACTGACCTCTCATCTCCAACACTCAGTTCCTTCAGACTTAGGCTTCCCACTGCTGCTAATCACTGGATGCCTTGACATTCCTTGTTTGTTCCCTTAACTCTAAATAAACGTCTGTATGTAGTCACTTCATTAAGGATCTTTATTTGAACCAGCCATGGGTACATTCTGTCTCCTCCAGAACCCTGACTGCAACAGGGCCTAGAGCATGTAGATATTTAGCTATTAATAGTATTGATTTCACTGAGAAGATAATACAGGGGCTTTGTGAATTAGTGTCATTAGTGTCCATTGCTATGGCAGAAAACTATAGAATGTTAGGAGGGGAACCCATAAACTGTGTTTTTAGAAAGAGTCTATCTGGCAGAATATAACAACCATTGTAGGTAAAACAGTCTACCCTAAATGAGAGGGAGCACTAATATGAATACTGGCACCCTTTGACCTAGAAAATAATCGTGTTGTTTTTTCCTTCCTCTTATATTTCATCAAGATGAACTAAAACCCTGTTTTTGGAAGCGACTAGGTTGGTCCGAATCATCCAGGTAATGAGATATGAGACGTTTGTAGATCAAAAGTCATGTTTATAGACAACAGAAGCAGAATTAAAAACATTTACCAGTGTCTAAATACACATTAATGACAAAGACTTGAATTTAGACAAAGTTGCTCAATTTTTAAAATGTTACTGTTTATAGTTAATTAAAATGTAAAATGAAATTAATGCCAACTTTGATTAAATAAGTGATAGAGTCAGCATAAGAACAGTTTTAGGCCGGGCGCGGTGGCTCACACCTGTAATTCCAACACTTTGGGAGGCCGAGGTGGGCAGATCACCTGAGGTCAGGAGTTCGAGACCAGCCTGGCCAACATGGTGAAACCCCGTCTCTACTAAAATACAAAATTAGCCGGGCATAGTGGCAGGTGCCTGTAATCCCAGCTACTGCGGAGGCTGAGGCAGGAGAATCACTTGAACCCAGGAGGCAGAGGTTGCAGTGAACCGAGATTACGCCATTACACTCCACCTGGGGGACAAGAGCAAGACTCTGTCTCAAAAAAAAAAAAAAAAAAGAACAGTTTTAATATGGAGAGAATACAGAAGATGCTGCTGTGAATTGCTTTTTAGTAATTTTGCCTTTCCATGACACACTGTTGGTCATAATCGCCCTTGATTATAAAGACTAAAATCCCTTTCCCTTGAATTTAATTGAGTAGAAAGAGGATGTGGTTTGTGTCTTTGAAAAACATACACACCAACTTGAAACTTCCTTTTTTGTTCTTTAAAAAACATGTGCATAGGATAATCGTGCTGGATCAGAGTGACTTGTCAGACTGACTGTAATTGGATCGTAGATGGACTCCTGGCCTGAGTTTTAAGTGTCCTGGTTGTGAGCTACTTTCTTCTCTTTCTGCTTCAGTTGCTATCAGGGCAGCAGTTCCAGTTTTGTAAGTCTCCCTTTGTTCAGCTGCCACAATGGACATCATCGTTTGGCCCTCTCTGTTAGCAGCACATTCAACCATTTGTTTTCAGTCAGATTTCTGAAAAGTGAGAGGTAGTTTTGATTGTAAAAATTTTTGGTTGTGCCTAGAATGGCTTTGGTTTTGTTGATGTTAATTTTCAAAAACTTTAACTCTTGTTATATAATAAAATGTTTACTTTTAATAGATTTTGCTGTGTAAGATATATTTCTGAATTTGAGTTATTGGGAGTTGTGGGGAGAACTGCCATCCAAAGAGGCTTCAATTTCTGACAAATATGCAACTACTGCTACCACCCATTATACATACTGGTACCAGTCATCTGTGTCTCATAACAGAACTACAGCTGAGAGTGCCATATTCCCATTCCAGCTAGAATTGGCTCACACAATCAAAGTATAGGTAGTGGCCAGATGTGGTGGTTCACGTCTATAATCCCAGCACTTTGGGAGGCCAAGGCAGGAGGATTGCTTGAGCCCAGGAATTCGAAACTGGCCTAGGTAACAGAGGGAGTTCCCTGTCACTATAAAAAATTAAAAAATTAGGCAGACATGATGGTGCATGTCTATAGTCCTAGCTATTTACAAGGCTGAGGTGGGACGATCACTTGAGCTCAGGAGACTGAGGCTGCAGTGAGCCATGATTACACCACTGCACTCCAGCTTGGGTGCAGAGTGAGACCCTGTCTCAAAAAAAAAAAAAAGTAAGTACAGGTAGCAATAAAGTCCTAAACTAGTTTGAACTCATTAAGGTGAACAAATATTATCTCCATATATTTTGTATTGTACCACTAAGATCATAGCATTGTCTCTAATTTAGCCTGTTGTAACCACTGGCCAGATGCACATGTGCAGTTATTTTGTTTTTTGTTTTTGTTTTTTTTTTGAGACAGAGTCGCTCTGTCCCCCAGGCTTGAGTACAGTGGTGCGATCTTGGCTCAATGCAACCACCAACTCCCGGATTCAAGCGATTCCCCTGCCTCAGCCTCCTGAGTACCTGGGACTACAGGCGCATGGCACCACACCTGGCTAATGTTTTGTATTTTTAGTAGAGATGGAGTTTCACCGTGTTAGCCAGGATGGTCTCAATCTCCTGACCTCATGATCTGCCTCCCTTGGCCTCGCAAAGTGCTAGGATTACAGGTGTGAGGCCTGGCCATGCAGATTTTTTATATACCTTCACCTATCTCCAGTTTGAAATCTTCATGATGAATAAAAACATTTTACTTTCTTTTTTTTTGAGACAGAGTCTCACTCTGTTGCCCAGGCTGGAGTATAGTGGTACCGTCTTAGCTCACTACAACCTCTGCCTCCTGGGTTCAAGTGATTCTTGTGCCTCAGCTTCCCAGGTAGCTGGGATTACAGGTTTGCACTACCACAGTGCACACTATCACACCCAGCTAATTTTTGTATTTTCAGTAGAGACGGAGTTTCATCATGTTGGCCAGGCTGGTCTCGAACTTCTGACCTCAAATGATCCGCCTGCCTTGGCCTCCCAAAGTGCTGGGATTACAAGCGTGAGCCACTGTGCCTGGCGATGAATAAAAACATTTTCTTAGAAGCCCTGTGCTGTTGTGCAGTACTAGTCAGCTAACATTTTATTATTCTGTCTTGGTGAGTAAATAGTAGGTCTTTTGTTTGTGAAAACTGAATAGTTCTTATTGTAGATGGTTATATTCATACTTCTTTGCACTCAGAAATTTTAGCCTGCACAGATAAAATAAGAAGGTATAAATCTATTTGACCATTTTAAAGTAAGGAAACAGTTGCTTGCTGTTGTAACCAGAGAAAAAACACCCGAAAACGAATTAGTTTATAAATAAAACTAGGTGAAGAAAAGTTTGGTTTTCTTAGAGGCAGGATCTCACTTTGTTGCCTAGGCTGGAGTGCAGGGCACGATCATGGCTCACTGCAGCCTTGAACTCCTAGACTCAAGCGATCCTTCCACCTCAGCCTCCCAAGTAGCTCGGACTACAGACATGGGCCACCACACCTGGCTTTTTTTTTTTTTTTTTTGAGACGGAGTCTCTCTGTTGTCACCTGGTCTGGAGTGCAATGGCATGATCTCGACTCACTGCAACCTCTGCCTCCCGGGTTCCAGCAATTCTCCCACCTCAGCCTCCCAAGTACCTGGGATTATAGGTGCCTGCTACCACACCTGGCGAGTTTTTGTATTTTTAGTAGAGATGGGGTTGCACCATGTTGGTCAGGCTGATCTTGAACTCCTGACCTCAGGTGATCCACCCGCCTTGGCCTCCCAAAGTGCTGGGATTACAGGTATGAGCCACTGTGTGCGCCTGGATTTTTTAAAACAATTTTTAGGAGAGATAAAGTCTCCCTACGTTGCCAGGTTGGTCTCAAACTCCTGGGTCAAGTCATCCTCCTGCCTCAGCTTCCCAAAGTGCTGGGATTACAGGTGCAAGCCACTGCTCCTGGCCTGGGTGAAGAAAATTTAAAGGATACAAGGATTTAAAATACACCATCTTCCTCTCATAAAACATATTCTAATCGATGAGACAAAACCAACATATGTACAAATGTAAGGACCAATAGCAGACATATCATGATAAATGATGAGCTATATTATTATGGCATTAATTATTAGTATTCATAAAGGCTACAAGTCCTAGTATACAAGTTCCTGCTGATAAGGACTGTAATCTCCTTTATTCAGGGTAGACTTCTGTCTGGCCAGTGACTGTAATATTGGCCAATATTAACAATTATAATGTTGGCAGGTATTATTTATTGGTTATAGAGCAACTGTGATGTGCCAGTTACCTTATAAACATTAATCCTTTTCTTGCACATAGCAGTCACACTGTGTTTTCCTTTCCTTTCCTTTCCTTTCCTTTCCTTTCCTTTCCTTTCCTTTCCTTTCCTTTCCTTTCCTCTCCTCTCCTCTCCTCTCCTCTCCTCTCCTCTCCTCTCCTCTCCTCTCC
>NW_016823439.1:580301-584869 GCF_001698545.2 Rhinopithecus bieti | reverse complement strand
TTTTTTCTTTTCTTTTCTTTTCTTTTCTTTTCTTTTTCTTTTCTTTCAGATGGAGTCTCACTCTGTCAACCAGGCTGGAGTGTAATGGCACAATCTCGGCTCACTGCAACCTCTGCCTCCTGGATTCAAGCAGTTCTCTCACCTCAGCCTCTGGAGTAGTTGGGATTACAGGTGCATGCCAGCACACCCAGCTAATTTTTGTATTTTTAGTAGAGACGGGGTTTCACCATATTGACCAGGCTGGTCTTGAACTCCTGACCTCAAGTGATCCGCCTGCCTGGGCCTCCCAAAGTGCTGGGACTATAGGCGTGAGCCACCGTGCCCAGCTACTGTGTTTCTTTAGTATGCGTCTTCTCCCACTCTCATCATCTATTTCAGACTTCCATCCTTCACTTTGCATAAACTCTTAACAGATGACTTTACCTCCAACTTTACAGAAAAAATAGAAGCCATCAGATGGGAATGAACTCAGCTGCCTGCCACCAAACCAAAACTACTAACATGGCCACATCTATCTGTGTAGAGCAGAACAACAGTTGTAGGTGAAGCAGTCTGCCCTGCACTAGAGATGGACTTACTCTACACCTATTCTTTTCACTTTCCTTCCTGTTATACTGAAGGAGGTGTCTCTCTTCCTGTCCTTGGCCAGTATCATCTTTTTTCCACTCAGGGTTATCCTTCCCAGGTTATCATTTCTCTTTTCAGTAGCTTCAACCCACCCCTCATTTTTTTTGAGACAGAGTTCACCATGTTGCCCAAGCTGGACTCAAACTCCTGGGGTTGAGTAATCCTCCTACCTCAGTTTCCCAAGGTGCTGGGACTACAGGCTCTTGTCACTGAGCCTGGCTTCTTTTCTTTTCATCAGCATTAACACACTTGGATTTTCCTATCTGTAAAAAGCATTTCCTAGATCTCACCTAGTTTTCCAGCTACTGTCTCATCTCTCTCCTCCCATTGCAACAAGAGTTCTTGAGAGAGTTGTCTACACCTGCTATCTTTAGTGCCTTACCTCCCACTAGCTCCTCAGCCCATTAGAATCTGAATTCTACTTCCGTTCTCTAGTAGTCATTTAAGATCACAGTGACACAGAGCCAGGTGCCGTGGCTCACGCCTTTAATCCTAAATCACCTGAGGTCAGGAGTTTGAGATCAGCCTGGCCAACATGGCAAAAGCCTGTTTCTACCAAAAATACAAAAAAAAATGAGCTGCGTGTGGTGGTGCATACCTGTAATCCCAGCTACTCAGGAGGCTGAGGCAGGAGGATCGCTTGAACCCAGGAGGTGGAGGTTGCAGTGAGCTGAGATCCTGCCACTGCACTCCAGCCTGGGCAACAGAGCTTGACAGTGTCTAAAAGAAAAAGAAAAAATGAAAAAAATCACAGCGACTCTTACTCCTAAATCTGATGGACACTTTGGCCTCCTTGTCATTTGCTCTTTACCTATTCCCTTGGCTTTCCTGATGTCACACTCTGGTTTTCCTTCTATCTCTGTTGATTACTCCACCTCAGCCTCCTTTGGGGGTTCCACCTCTATCTTTTCTCACTGCAAGTTCTTCTAAGAGACCTTGTTCACTCCCATGGCTTCAGTTAGTGTCTATATATATACTGACAGCTCCCAGATTTGTGTCTAGGACTAGATTTCTCTTCTTAGCTCATATTACTACCCATATATTTGATGTCTCCATTTGGACTGAACTCATAGTCTTAACTTTCTCCACCTCCAGCATTCCCCTTCCATTCAGTGGTATTGCTGTCCAGTCAGCCACTCAAACCAGAAACCCAGGAGTCATCCTTGACTCTTCTGCCATTCCTTTACTCCTTACATAAAAAAAAAATTAGGCCGGGTGCTTTGGCTCATATCTGTAATCCTAGCACTTTGAGGGGCCAAGGTGGGGGGATTGCTTGAGGCCAGGAGTTTGAGACCAACCTGGTCAACATAGCAAGACCCTGTTTCTATAAAATATTTAAAAATTAGCCAGGTGTGGTGGCATGCGCCTATAGTCCTAGCTACTTGAGAGGCTGAGACAGGAGGATTGCCTGACCCTAGGAGTTCAATGCTGCAGTGACCCATGATTTGTGCTACTGTACTCTAGCCTTGGCAACAGAGCAGGACACTGTCTCAAAAAAAAAAAAAAATCAATCACTGGCAATGCACAGTGGTGCACATCTGTAGTCCCAGCTATTCAAGAGGCCTCCAAAATCTATGTCCTTTATGCCCATTTCTTTCCATTTCTATTGCCACTGCACTAATCCAGACTATAATTAATTCCTCCCTGGACCATTGCAACAGCCTCCTGAAGTGGCTGCTTCCATTCAGTCTCACATTCAACAGATATTTTTTGAATGACTCCTATGTTCCACGTGCTACTTTAGGTGCCGGGGTGATAGCGAACAAAGCAGAGTCCCTGCTGTCCTGGAGTTAAATGAACAAATGGTAAAAGCTATGAAGAAAACAAATAGGTTAAAGTGATAATTGGGTTGGGGAGCAACTTAACATTAGCTAGGGCTATTCAAGGGAAATTTGCCCTGAAGAAGTGACCCTTGAGCTTTGATTGGAATGATGACAAGGAGCCAGTCTTGTGACTCTGGAAGATGAACATGCCAGCAAGGGAATGGCAAGTGCAAAGGCCCCACAGGAAACACCGAATTAGAGCAGCAGAAGGCCGGTGTGGTGGTGGGGGTTAATCTGGGGGGAGGCTGGTAGAGTAGAATAACCTGTAGGGAGGCTGATAGGAGATGAAGTGAGGCTGGAGACTGAGCAGGGGAATTATAGACCATGGCAAAAAGTGGAAATCCAGTGGAAGGTTCTAAGTAAGGGGACAGAGTGGGGTAAAACAAACTGAGCTACATTTTTTAAAGATTTCTTTAATACTCTCTTCTCTAATTTTTTCTCTACAATGATCTTTCTATCATGAAAAAATAATTGTTTTATTTCCTTGTTAAGATCTTTGCCCATAGCTCTTAGACATAACTGGATTCCTCTCAGTTCTTCAAATACATCATGGCACATACTGTTCTCCCTGCCCAGAATGTCCTTCCTCATAGGGACCTCATTATTCAGTTCTTAAGTTGTTTACACTTCACTTCCTCGGGGAGTTTTCCTGAAGTCTATGAACCTTAGAGTAGATTAGGGCCCTCTGTAAGATACTCCCATTTTTCGTTGCCTGCCCTCTCCCTGCCAACACACATAACCACTTTTTTTGTTTGTTTGTTTCTGAGATGGAGTCTTGCTCTGCCGCCCAGGCTTGAGTGCAGTGCCGCAATCTCGACTCACTGCAACCTCCACCTCCTGGGTTCAAGCGATTCTTCTGTCTTAGCCTCCCAAGTAGCTGGAACCACAGGTGTGTGCCACCACACCTGGCTAATTTTTTGTATTTTTAGTAGAGACAGGGCTTCACCATGTTAGCCAGGATGGTCCTGATCTTCTGACTTCATGATCCACTAGCCTTGACCTCCCAAAGTTCTGGGATTACAGGCGTGAGCCACTGCGCCCAGCCCATAACCACATTTTAATTTCATAGCATATAGCACACTTAAAAGCCAATAGAATGTTCTACCACCACCTGTGGAACTTACATACAACTGTAAGTTCCACAAGGCCAGGGATCATGTCTGGGTTCACTGAGGTATCCCCAGCTCCTGGCACAGAACCTGCACATATTAGGTGCTCAACAAATATTTGTTAACTGAGTATTTTTAATCTTCACAATAACACTAAAAGTTGGATATTATTATCACTACTTACAAAAGAAGAGACTACCCAAAGAGGGTTCCATGACCTTCCCAAGATCATATTAAACATTAATTTGCATACTTACAGTAAAACACAGTAGCTTATGTTGGGGTGTCAGACAAGCAAACCCTGCCTCAGCCCTTCCACCAACAGCTTTACCCTGAGATTATAGTTTAAGAGTGCCCTAAGCAAAGTTTCAGGATTGTGAAAGTGAACCAAGGGCCAACTTCAAGTTAAAACTTACTGCTATGGTTTGAATGTTTATCCTCTTGAAACTCAGGTTGAAATTGAATCCCAGTGCAACAGTATTAGGAAGTGGGCCTTCAAGAGGTGATTGGGTCATGAGCACTCAATCCTCTTGAATGTGTTAACGCATTAATGGATTAATGGGTTATCATGGAAATTGACTAGTTATAAATAAAGCCACTTTGGTTCTCTCTTGTGACCCCCTTTTGCCCTGTGATGCCTTCTGCCATGTTATGATGCAACAAAAAGGCCCTCACCAGATGTGGCCTCTCGACCTTGGACTTCCCAGCATCCAGAATTGTAAGAAATACAATTTTTTCTTTTCTTTTTTTTTTTTTTTTTTTGAGACGGAGTCTCGCTCTGTCGCCCAGGCTGGAGTGCAGTGGCTGGATCTCAGCTCACTGCAAGCTCTGCCTCCCGGGTTTACGCCATTCTCCTGCCTCAGCCTCCCGAGTAGCTGGGACTACAGGTGCCCGCCACCTCACCCGGCTAGTTTTTTGTATTTTTTTATTTTTTATTTTTTTTAATTTTTTTTATTTTTTAGTAGAGACGGGGTTTCACCATGTTAGCCAGGATGGTCTCGATCTCCTG
>NW_016823439.1:539947-576520 GCF_001698545.2 Rhinopithecus bieti | reverse complement strand
GGTTTACGCCATTCTCCTGCCTCAGCCTCCCGAGTAGCTGGGACTACAGGTGCCCGCCACCTCACCCGGCTAGTTTTTTGTATTTTTTTATTTTTTATTTTTTTTAATTTTTTTTATTTTTTAGTAGAGACGGGGTTTCACCATGTTAGCCAGGATGGTCTCGATCTCCTGACCTCGTGATCCGCCCGCCTCGGCCTCCCAAAGTGCTGGGATTACAGGCTTGAGCCACCGCGCCCGGCCTCTTTTTTTTTTTTTTTTTTGAGACAGAGTCTCACTCTGTTGCCCAGGCTGGAGTGCAGTGGCGCTATCTCGGCTCACTGCAACCTCCACCTCCCAGGTTCAAGTGATTCTCCTACCTCAGCCTCGTAAGTAGCTGGGATTACAGATGTGTGCCATCATGCCTGGCTAGTTTTTGTATTTTTAGTAGAGACAGGGTTTCACTATACTGGCCAGGCTGGTCTCAAACTCCTGACCTCAAGTGATCTGCTTGCGCTGGCCTCCCAAAGTGCTGGGATTACAGGCATGAGGCACTGTACCTGGTCAAATGCACCCTTTTATTGCCTATACAGGGCAGATAGCTCTCCCTGCCATCCCCCAACTGGATGTGCTACTACCAAGGTCCAAGTTGGTTAGGGGCAGGTCTCCTGACTCCTACATTTCTTCTTCTTCTTCTTCTTCTTCTTCTTCTTTTTTTTTTTTTAATAAATTACCCAGTCTTAGGTTTCTATTATAGCAACAGAAAGCAGACTGACACTGTCATGACACGTCCTTTATGAACTTCATCCCAATCTCCATATCTATTCTATGGGTTTTGTGTCAAGTTTTTAGAATGTACTAAGTCCTTCAAGATGAGAAAGCAGAGAGAATATGTAGCAAGTTCTAGACCCACAGATGATTTATAAACATTGATACACTGTTGAATGAAATTACTAGAGTACCCTTGAAAAGTTTGCATTATTAGAAATTTTCAGAATAAGGCTAGGCACAGTGGCTCACGCCTGTAATCCCAGCACTCTGGGAGGCCAAGTCTGGTGGATCACCTGAGGTTGGGAGTTCAAAATCAGCCTGGTCAACAGGGTGAAACCCCATCTCTACTAAAAATACAAAAATCAACCGGGCGTGGTGGTGCACATTTGTATCCTACCTACTCAGGAGGCTGAGGCAGGAGAATCGCTTGAACCCGGAAGACAGAGGTTGCAGTGAGCCTAGATCATGCCAATGCACTCCAGCCTGGGCAATAGAGTGAGACTCCGTCTCAAAAAAAAAAAAAGGAAATTTTTGGAATAAATTTCAATTGCTCTTTTCCAAATACATTACTTTTGGCTCCTTTCTGAATGCTAACGGTAATGTTATGTACTCGTATATGTTGGTATTGGAAGTGGGTTATAGTGAGGTGCCCCCCAAGAGCTCAGAAATAAGTTGCTCCTGTGGGAGTTAAGTAAGTAAAATCCACTCTCCTACTGAATACTACTAATTGTATAGTGGAGTAAAATTAAAGGACTTTTAATAAATGCATGGATGAAACAATGCTGTAAAAGAAGTCAGGAGGAGGGACTTGTCCTACCATATATTAAGGTATAGTATAAAGCTGCAATAAACAGAATAGGGCATTGGCATAAGAATGGAAAGAATTATAGAACATAATAGAGAGTTTCTAGCCTGGGCAACATAGTGAGACCACATCTCTACAAAAAAAATAAAAATTAACTGGGTGCAGTGGCACACACCTGTGGTCCCAGCTACTCAGGAGGCTGAGGTGGGAGGATCACTTGAGCCCAGGAGGTTGAGGCCACAGTGAGCTGTGTTCACACCATCACTCTCCAGCCTGGGTGACAGAGCAAGATCCTGTCTCAAAAAACAAAAAATCCCGAATAGTCCAAAAAACATACCAAAGCATAAAGTTTGGGAATTAAGAATGTAAAACTTCTTTACTGCAAACAATGCCTGAACAAGGATAAAGTCAACAAACCAGGTGGAAATAATTGCAATATATTGGATAAACAAAAAGTTTATATACCTAATATACAGAGAGTTCTAATAACCTGTAAGAAAAAGACAAGCACCTTAATAGAAAAATAGACAAAGAACAATTCACAAAAGAAGCTGTACAGATGGCCAGTTAGCATATTAAAAGATGTTCAGTTTAACTTGTAATCAAAGAAATGCAAATTAAAACACGGTTGTTTTTCACCTCATTGCTAAGGACAAGTATTGATAATATCTAAGGTTGCTGAGAGTATGGAGAAATAGACATCTTCATTCTCTGTGTTGGGTATAAATTGGTACTACCTCTCTGGAGGATGTTTGTCAGTATGTATTTTAAATGTGATTATTTTTTGACCCAGAAACTCCATTTAGACCAGTATGACACAGATTTTATTGTACATATGAATCACCTGAGGGTCTTGTTAAACTACTGATTCTGACTAAGTAGGTCCGAGGTGGGGCCCAAGCTCCTGCAGGTCTAACAAACTCTCAGGTGGTTCTGATGACGCTGGTCCATGGACCACACTTTGAGTAGAGAGGATTTAGAGAACTTTATACCCTGATTGCACATTAGAACCATCTGAGGCATTTAAAAAAAAATACTGATGCTCAAGCCTTACTCCCAAATTATTTGATTCATTTTGTCTGAGGTGGAGCATGGGCTTTGAAAGATCTCCAGTTGATTCTAATGTGCAGCCAGGATTTAGAGCTATTGTCCTGAGGAGAAAATTGAACTATACACAAATATATATTTATAGAAATGTATGTTTATTGCAACATTATTTATAATATTGAAAAATTAGAAACAACCCAAATGAGGTGGGCTACTCAGTAGGCTGAGGCAGGAGAATCACTTGAGCTCAGAAGCTTTGAGGCTTTCGTGTGCTGTGCTCAGGCCTGTGAGTAGACACTGCACTGCAGCCTGGGCACCATAGCAAGAAAAAAAAGAAACAACCTAACGTCCAGCAGTAAAGGACTCATTTAAAACATTCTGGAACAACCATAAGTAGGTTAATTAGAAATTACATCATAGATATAGATTTATTGACAGAAAGGTATTCATAACATGTTATGGAATAATGCTAGTACTAGGATGCTGGGAAGTTTATAATAGGACTATGTAAATTTATAAATAAATGTCTACATATGGTAAATGCATAGAAAGATATGTGGAAAGATGCTTATTAAAATAGTAAAGGGGTCCTCTTAGGTGATTTCAACTTTTATAATTANGCTTTGAGGCTTTCGTGTGCTGTGCTCAGGCCTGTGAGTAGACACTGCACTGCAGCCTGGGCACCATAGCAAGAAAAAAAAGAAACAACCTAACGTCCAGCAGTAAAGGACTCATTTAAAACATTCTGGAACAACCATAAGTAGGTTAATTAGAAATTACATCATAGATATAGATTTATTGACAGAAAGGTATTCATAACATGTTATGGAATAATGCTAGTACTAGGATGCTGGGAAGTTTATAATAGGACTATGTAAATTTATAAATAAATGTCTACATATGGTAAATGCATAGAAAGATATGTGGAAAGATGCTTATTAAAATAGTAAAGGGGTCCTCTTAGGTGATTTCAACTTTTTATAATTATAAAGCTGTTTTCTAATTTTTAAAACTATTTATTTATTTATTTATTTATTTATTTATTTATTTATTTGATAGAGATGGGGGGGGGGGTTCTCACCATGTTGCCCAGGCTGGTCTCGAACTCTTGAGCTAAAGTGATCCGCCCACCTCAGCCTCCCAAAGTGTTGAGGTTACAGGCTGGGCCACCGCACCTAGCCAAAGCTGTTTTCATTTTGGGGAATAGAAAGGGTTTAGAAATACTTAAAACTGGCTGGGCACTGTGGCTCACACCTGTAATCCCAGCACTTTAGGAGGCCAAGGTGGGTGGATTATCTAAGGTCAGGAGTTTGACACGAGCCTGACTAACATGGTGAAACTCCATCTCTACTAAAATACAAGAAAATTAGCTAGGCATGGTGGTACGCGCCTGTAATCCCAGCTACTTGGGAGGCTGAGGCAGGAGAATCGCTTGAACCCAGGAGGCAGAGGTTGCAGTGAGCTGAATCGTGCCACTGCACTCCAGCCTGGGCGACAGAGTGAGACTCCATCTCAAAAAAAAAAAAAAGGAAAAAGAAATACTTATAACTTAGGCCAAGTGCAGTGGTTTACACCTGTAATCCCAGCACTTTGGGAGGCTGAGGTGGGTGGATCACTTGAGGTCAAGAGTTTGAGACTAGCTTGGTCAACATGGCGAAATCCCATCTCTACTAAAAATAACAAAAATTAGCCAGGCATGGTGGTGTGTGCCTGTAATCCCAGCTACCTGGGAGGCTAAGGCATGAAAATTGCTTGAACTCAGGAGGTGGAGGCTGCAGTGAGCCAAGATCGTGTCACTGCACTATAGCCTGGACAACAGAGCAAGATTCTGTCTAAACAAAAATAAAATATTTAAAACGTAAATCAACGGGAGGCAGGACTAGAATATCACAATTAATAGCTAAACCTAATCAATTTTATTATAGCTCATTTGAGGAAAAACTGTTAACAGAAGAGAATGGGTCAGTGTAGAGCATAGAAAAATGAAGCTGGGGCCAGGCGCAGTGGCTCATCCCTGTAATCTCAACACTTTGGGAGGCCAAGGCGGGCAGATCGCCTGAGGTCGGGAGTTTGAGACCAGCCTGACCAACATGGAGAAACCTCGTCTCTACTAAAAATACAAAAAATTAGCCAGGCATGGTGGCAGGTACCTGTAATCCCAGCTACTCAGGAGGCTGAGGCAGGAGAATTGCGTGAACCCGGGAGGCAGAGGTTGCAGTGAGCCAAGATCGCGCCATTGCACTCCAGCCTGGGCAACAGCCTAGGCGGAGTTTATTTGAAACTCCATCTCAAATAAAGAAACAAACAAAAAAAGAAATAAGAAAAATAAAATGCACATGTACCCTAGAACTTAAAGTATAATAAAATAAATAAATAAATAAATAAATAAATAAATAAATAAATAAATAAATAAAATAAATAAATATAAAAAAATAAAAAAAAGAAATAAAAAAAATGAAGCTGACCATCCTATAATCTCAATGACCCTTCAGAGTTCATAATAGAATATTGAATATGGCAGAGTCTATGTCTCAAAGAGAGAGTGAGAGAAAGAGCATGTGAAAGGGAGAGAAGTTGACAGAGTCTCCTCCAAAATGGTCATCCAAATTGGAAAGTCACTCTTCAAGAGAGAACCAGAGTCCAGCTGATTGGATAGGTGACAGGATCACGAAAAAGGACGTTAACATTTGTTGTGTGACACCCATGTACCAGGCAGTGGTTTCCAGGTGAAGAAACCAAGTCCCAGGGAAGTCAGGTAATTTCTCCTAGGTACATCACTAGTCATTTATGATGAAAACCAATGACTAACTCCAAATTCCTCCTCCCTCCCTTCCTTCCTTTCTTTCTGATGGAGTCTTGCTCTGTTGCCCAGGCTGGAGTGCAGTGGCACAATCTCAGCTCCACCTCCCAGGTTCCAGCGAGTCTCCTGCCTCAGCCTCGGGGGTAGCTGGGATTACAGGCACGCACCACCACGCCTGGCTAATATTCATATTTTTAGTAGAGTCAGGGTTTCACCATGTTGGCCAGGCTGGTCTCAAACTCCTGACCTCAGATAATCCGCCCGCCTCAGCCTCCCAAAGTGCTGGGATTACAAGCGTGAGCCACTGCACCCAGCCCAAATCCCTTTTATTTTGTTTTTATTTATATATATATTTTTTGAGATGGAGTTTTGCTCTTGTCACCCAGGCTGGAGTGCAATGGTGCAATCTCAACTCACTGCAACCTCCACCTCCCGGGTTCAAGCGATTCTCCTGCCTCAGCCTCCCGAGTAGCTGGGATTACAGGCACCTGCCACCATGCCTGGCTAATTTTTTGTATTTTTAGTAAAGACGGGGTTTCACCTTGCTGGCCAGGCTGGCCTCAAACTCCTGACCTCAGGCGATCCACCCGCCTCAGTCTCCCAAAGTGCTGGTATTATAGGCGTGAGCCACCTTGCCCGGCCCCAAATCACTTTTATTTATTTATTTATTTATTTATTTATTTATTTATTTATTTATTTGAGATGGAGTTTCACTCTTATTGCCCGGGCTGGAGTGCAATGGCGCAATCTTTACTTAATGAAACTTCCGCCTCCCGGGTTCAAGCGATTCTCCTGCCTCAGCCTCCCAAGTAGCTGGGATTACAGGCATGTGCCACAACACCCAGCTAATTTTGTATTTTTAGTAGAGATGGGGTTTCACTATGTTGGTCAGGCCGTCTCAGACTCGTGACCTCAGGTGATCCACCCACCTCGGCCTCCCAAAAGTGTTGGGATTACAGGTGTGAGCCACTGCACCTGGCAAATCCCTTTATTAATAAAACACCAAACTCTCCTGGACCAAGAATGTGAGAATTTTATTATTTGAGCAACCTGGATTTTTACCCCAGGAGCAATGAAACCATCCATGAGACCTGGAAAAAGCTGAAGCTCTTTCTTTTTTCTTTTTTTTTTTTTTTACTTGTATACAGTACAGTTTCAAACAAAATTGGGGCAACTTTGTACTTTGTACCTTATTAAAACTGGGGCTTACACAGTGTGTTTGGTTTGACCTTGTCTTCGTAGGATCTTCTGGCTGATTCCTTCTCTGGATGAGTCCCTGAGAATTTCTAGAATCTGGTGAGAGTAAAGGAGGGTCTGGAGCCTTCTCTATATACAAGGAAATCCCAGTTTTGTTAAAAACTTGCCAAAGCCTTGGTGATATAACTCCAAAGAGAAATCCACAGATTCCTTTCAGGTACTTCTTTGGGATTCTGTAAAGAATTGTGACTGTACACTAGGATGTTTAATAGGAAGGAAACTCCTTCCTTTATGACATCACCAGACAGAGAGGTAGCTAAGGGGACTAGTTGAGACACTCTTAGAACAACAGCCACTTTTGTGGGAGCCCAAGAACAGCAGCTTTAAAACAGGGTAAATATTCAGGCATCATTAGGATCCTGAATACAAGCGAGCCAGTAAAATATAGGATCTACTCAGAAAGGCACAATCTATCAGATGGTCAAGACAAATAAACCTGGGGCCAAGGTAGCAGTTTCAGCACAGAGAGAGTCTGAGGTTACTACTAACACATCCCCTCAGCGGGGACATGGGTACATTCTTGCCTCAAGCCATCGAAGTGCTGCAGTCTCCCTGAACCCTTCTCACCGAAGATCAGAAGCTGGATATCCCACCACTCCCCATGGGGCATCAGACTATCCTCGATCTGTCTCTCTCCAGTCAGGGCCTGGACACTATGCGGTACCCACTCCTCGGGTAACCGAGACTGGGCCAAGAACAGAATCATCCCGCCATTCCTCTCCTCCTAGAAAGAACCAGCAAACTCAGACACTGGCTTCCCATGCTTCAAGCAGACTACGGAATGTTAGTCCACCTGGAGAGGAAGCAGCACGAAGAGGCGGTGAGAGCAAGTCAGGGCGCGAGGTCAGCCATCATGCCTCATCAATCCCAGATGCCAAATCTACTCGTCGGTTGAGTTTTCAAGATCAGAAGGATAACTTACAATCACAAATCTTACAAGATGACCCACCATCCAAGGTCCAGAACCCCCAAGGAGTCAGAGTTCCCCGTAGGATTTTGACTTACCCAAAGGATGAAGCAGTACAAACTGAGCCCATCCAAAGGATTACGACTGCTGGCAAGATCAGATCTCCAAGGAGTCCCTCTCTCCCAGAGCACAGAAGCAGCTGTGTCTCTGCAGACTATCAGACAGCCCAGAGAAAGGTCCCTGTAGAAGAATCAGAAACAGGTCCTTACAGTTCAATTCCTTCAAAACCCAAGGCCTTGTATAGGAGTATGAACTTGGACTCATCGCTCAAACTCTCTGTCCTTAAAGATTCCGATGGTGTACACCGAGTTTCTGCACGGGTAGACCCTGAGTCTCTTCACAAGTATTCTGTCTATCCTGAAACCAAGCCCTCCGCAAAGGTCTTAGTATCATCACAGGTGGAGTCCAACATGAAGGCCCCAATCCGAGGAAACAACGAGGTTGGCCGCAGGGTCACCATCTCCCCAGGGGTACAGTCAGTAGAGCCAACTCACCGTGTGACAGCTCAATCAGTGTCTGAGGGCTCCCACAAGTCATCCATGTTTGTCACTCCAGAGCCCATCTATAAACAGCAAACCCCAAAACCCCCAGAAACTACCTACATGTCCCAAGGACCTACACCCAAGTATCCAGAACGCTCGCAAAAGCCCTCCATCCATGCAGAACTGGAACTGACCCCTCGGCCCTTGCCTCCTCGGTCCTTACCTAGGTACGGACCTGACTCCTCATGGTGGCCCTTGCTGAATCCTGAAGTTGAAACACCCCAAAGCCAGCCGACAACACCTGATTTTGAGCTTAAGTGTTCTCCTTCCCTAGATCCTTTATTGTCCAGTTTTAAAATAGACTCTAGCCCTTTCTGTGAGGATCTGAAGTTCCAGAGAGAGAAGGCAAGCCTATCACCACTAAAGGAGTTTCCAAGTTGGGCACCACTGGATAAAGTGCCACAGACCCCCAAGCACACCTGCAAACAACCCATTCAAAGGTTTAGTGCTTTCTTCCTAGGTATGTGAAGAAGCAGACTGCCCAGGTGCAGCCCCAATTTAGTGAGATGGGATGTTGGGGTGGGCAGGAAAGACCACCTCTTCATTCTGGGAATAAGGGCTACTCTCCTGCCAGTGCCAAAGCTAGTCCTATCCTTGAGCCTATTGCTCCATTCCTTCCCTGCCAGCTTCTCTGTGCTCCAAGCTAATGACATTGATGATGATGCTTGGGCCGGGCGACAGGCATTGACTCCTCCAGGCAACACTGCTTACCTTTTCAATTGAAGGTAGTAGAGAGGGCTTGCAGGGTTGAAAGCTGCTTCCTGAATGGGGATGAAGAACTGAGCTGGGGTGAGGGCTGGTAAGGGCTGTTAAATAGAATAAGGGCCTCAGGTAAATACTCTGGCTACAAAGTGGAGAGGGTGGGGTGCAGATGAGCTGGGATTCCAGGAGGGGAAAGGCATTCACAGTGGCACAGAGAGAGGGTGTAAAAAAGGGAAAGGGAGAATGGGAATATAATATATAGTCCTAGGCTGGAGGAGCTTCTTGGAGAGGACCAAGGGCTGAGGGCACCTTTGGGTGGAGAAATGTGGAGCTAGAAAGGGAGCTGCAAGTAGTGGAGGGTGGGATGTGCATCCCACAGAGAGAAGAAAAGCAACCATCTCTCTGTTACTTTCAGATATCTCTGAGGAAATGTGCAGTCGTGTCATCTGGTGGCTGAAAGGTCTGTGCTTTTCCCTCCTATGGGTCCACTGTGGGAGCTTGGGGGATGGGAGGACAGGTGAGGAGTGGCATCTATGTATCTACACAGTTGGGTCGTTTAAGAGATAAATGCTTGGATTTTGGCCTGAAGAAGCAGAGGAACTTCTCATCTTGCTGAAAATTTCACCATTAGAGTCATTTCTTTGGGGCTTGGAATCTTTTCCATTTTCAAGAGTCTCCTTTTAACAGGAAGTTACTTCTGGAATGGAGAATAATTTAAGCCTCATGGCCTTTTCAGCTTAGTTGGTCACCTATCACATGATTTAAAAAAAATACACCAAAGCAAACCGCCTGCTTCACAGTCTTGCTCAGAGTTGACTTCACCCTAATTCAAGCTGGGGACTCTTCTCATGTGTTTCTCTGGTTCCTCAGAACCCTCCTCATGCCCCCACTCTACCACCTGGAGTACTTATTGGTGCTGCCCAGGCAGGATCTTCAGAGATGTCTGGGCCTCCCCTTTGAGGCTGTCAGTGTGTCTTGCAGCTCTAGAATTCTTAAGAGAAGTGTCCCCAGACTTTGTGACCCTCCGTTCCCTTTATACTCTTGGCTTCTCTGGGGGCAGGGGAGGGTGGGGACCAGACCTCAAGGAGTAAATCTTGGCAGCAGGGACCTCTTGCTGTGAGCATTGTGGCCCAAAATATACTCCAGCCCTATGAGCATGACAGAGGCCAGGGCTATGGATAAAGCAGTTCCTGGGGAGGAGAGAGCCCTAGGAATGCCATCCAGTTCCAACCAGCATGAGCCCTCCTAGTGATGGTCAGCAAAGAGCAGACAAGGGCAGTTCTCCTCAGAGGGAGCAAAGCTCTATAGAGTAGGGGCACAGTAAAGTACGAACTCGAGTTATCTAACTGGATTTGGGCCCTGGGTCCACTATTTTCTGACTGTGACCTTGGGTAAGTTATTTTACCTCTCCAAGCATCAGTTTCCTCTTCTGTTAATGAGAATAATGGCTCCCTCTTAGGGTTATTGTGAGGATTATTACAAGCTATTACCGAAAAAACACTTAGCACCGTGCTTGGCAACAGTGAGCATTCAGTAAATACTAGCTGCTGTTATTTGGGCCACTTGCACTAGGAAGGGATTGGGCCAGGTTTGCCCAAGTCCACTGGGCATCTTTAGTAAATTTCTCTTTTTCCTCTCCTGTTGGCACTCTCTGAATTCCATTTGCTGCCCCCTGGGAATGCCTGGCTTCTACTCTGTTATGACAGATGAGGAGGTAAGAATGCCCCTGGGAGGTTACTCCTAGTGTTCGTGGGCCCACCCCACAATCCAAATCTATCTCCTGTCCTGTAATGGGAATAGGCATGGAGGGAGACAGAGCTGCTCCCTATGGTTGAGCAGATTGTTCACTGCACAAGAGCACTCGGTAGAGGGGGTAAGTGGGGGGCCGAAATCTAACCTGTGTTCCATTTGCCAAGCTGTGCACCTGTGGGGCTGCATCTCCCCAGAGGGGGATTTGCACAAAAGCACTGTATGAGCTAGTTGCAGTCCTAGAAAGAACAGACCTTTTGGCAGATGATGAATCTTGCCAAGTGCTCTGTGGGAAGGCTGTCTAGGTAGCCGTTGGATCAGTCCCCACCTGGTTCTCCTCTTTTCAGCCTGGGGCATTCTAGAAAAGGGTCGCTTTTTTGGGTTACACACTATTTGGGTCCTCAACTTGGAAAAACTCAAGGTGGACTCTGCTCTCAGCAGTCCTGTGTCCTTATTTGGGCAGTGTCCTGATTTCACTGCATTGTTCCCATAAGTACTTTGGCTATTCTTGGCCCATGTTTGATAAGATGGTCAAAGCTCTTCCTATTTCCATTATTTTCTCTTGCCGTATTTCTCTATTACCCAAAGCCTAGCAATGGCCTCTAATGGGTTCCATTCATGGGCTAACTCAGGATGGACAGTTGGCCACAGATAGAAAACAAATGAGTGCATAATGGGGGTCAGCCTAAGCTCAGATAATGGAACAGCTGAAGGGGAGGTGACCAGAAACAAGGCTGCCACCTCCCACTGCCATGGGTTCTTATCCAACCCTGAGCTCAGCTGTAGGTGGGAGTGGCTACTTTCAGAGATTATCTCCATGCAAGACAGTAAGTCCCTCCCTCCCTTTCTCCCTTCCTTCTTTCCTTCGTTCCTCCCTCCCTTCTTTCAATGAACAATTTTTATTCAGATGCCTAGCACTCTACTAGGCACTTTTAGGGGAAGCATTGAAGTTTCACAGCACACATGTTCCTTGGCCTTGAGAAACTTGCCATGATATGGTTGGGGAGATAGAACACAAACAGGAAACATTTAAACAACAATATGAAATAGTTGGTGCTGAAATGTCAAAATAGATGGAACAGACTGAGTAAGTGCTCTTGGAGGGTCTTAGGAGAGAGAGAGTTCACAGGGATATGGGTAGGGGGTCAGGTTATGCCCTCCTTCCCAAAGCCAAGGGATGGTGGTGTCTTAGCTAGCCTTTTGCTCACCCCTAGATGCAAATCTGTACCTTTGGGAAGGGGTTAATATTTTCCTTCAGTCAAGATTTGATGTTTTGACTGAGCAAACTCCTCCCTGTTCTCCCCACCCTCACCCCCTTTTTCTGTGCATCATGTTTTAGTTTAGTAAGTCAAAAGCCTTGGCAACAGGATGGCTCCTTCCTAAAATAGCTCTTATCCTGTCTCAATAATTACAGCTCTCCAGCCCTGTTCAGCAACAGAGCTGCTCCCCAGAAGCCGAGAAGAGAAGGCTCCCAGGCAGCTGGGCTGCTGGTCTTCTCTGACATTCTGGAGGTAGGATGGCATGGAGGTGGGCCAGGTACTCTCTAATGCATGAGAGAGCTAGGCTCTCCCCAGCCTGTCCCCCAGCCAGCATGGCCCCATGCAGCCTCAGGATGGAGATGCTGTGGTGCTGGTGTCCAAGGCCTCTGATTCCTCTGATCTGGGAATGGTTGACCATAGAGTCTGTTCCAGATTCCATTCCTGGCAAAGATTCTCTGGTGGCCTGGCCACGACGCCTGGCTTGTGGAAGGCATCATGTTTGTTGTTGAGCTTCACAAGCTTCTCTGGGTGAACAGCTGGGGATGGCACCTGATTCAGCCCATCTCTTTCTCGTGTCAGTCCCTTCCCAAATGGCCCTTCAAGGCCCTTTTGTCTAAGGAATGGGGTGGACAGATGCTTCTCATCCTTGGATTGGGACATTAGGGGCTGGAGTCTCCCCAGAGGAGTTTGTGCTGGACTGAGGGAAGCATTCCTGATGGGGTTTTTTTGGGATCAGAACTAGCAAAAGCTCAACAGGAAGGTCCTGAGGGTGCCCTAATGGGTCACTGGAGGCTGTCTTCTCACATAGCCCTGGGGAGTTCCTGAAAATAAAGCAGTTCTGATGGGAGGGACTGCAATGCCTTTGATGGACAGGGTGTGTTAGCCCCAAGATCCTGTGTCCTCAAGGCATCTGACCTACTCATCCTTAAATGTGACTTCTCAGGCTGTCATAGGGCAAGGTGGTTTACTCTCTGCTCTATCAATTATGCAAGAAACCAACTCTGGAAAATAGGCCAGGAATCAGAGGAGGCCATCTCATTGATACTTAAGGCAAAACTCAGTGTCTTTTGGATGACATGTCATGTGACCCCTGAGGGATAGGATGATTAGTCTCCTGTTGGCTTCTGAATCACAGGGACATTTTGCTCAGGTCGGCTTCCTTTACAAAGAGAAATCCAAAGCCTTTGAGGAACTCAAAAAGAATCGTTGAAAGAATGGAGCAGAACTGCTGAAAATGGGGCAAGGCATCTTGGGAGGCTTTTTTTTTTTTTGAGACGGAGTCTCACTCTGTCGCCCAGGCTGGAGTGCAGTGGCATGATCTCGGCTCACTGCAACCCATGCCTCCCGGGTTCAAATGATTCTTCTGCCTCAGCCTCCTGAGTAGCTGGGATTATAGGCACCCACCACCACGCCCAGCTAGTTTTTGTATTTTTAGTAGAGATGGGGTTTCACCAAATTGGTCAGGCTGGTCTCAAACTCCTGACTTTGTGATCCACCCGCCTCAGCCTCCCAAAGTGCTGATATTACAGGCATGAGTCCCCACGCCCGGCCTTGGGAGGATTTTTATAGCAGTTTGACCATTGTTCCACAGCTTCTTAGGAAGCAAGCATCTTACCCCGTCAGATGGCACTCTGTTCATTTCCAGCTACCATGGGCAGCCAATTCCAGAGCAGGATGGAAGGCTGGTGACCTCTGGCTAAAACTTGCTAATTTGGGGACAGGCTAAGTTGACCAGCTTATCAGGGTTTGCCTGGGACTTTGCTGGTTTTAGCACTGAAAGTCCCATGTCTCAAGAACCCCCTCAGTCCTGGGCAGACCGGGACAGTTGGTCACCTAGTACAAGCTGTGGTGCAGTCTGCCTGGAAGCACAGAGTGAGGGGACAATGTCCTGGCTTCACAGTGATACATGGGCAGGTTACTCCCTCTGCCTATAAAATGGGGGCAGGAAAATACGATGCTTTTCTCTCCAACTTGATAGCAGAGCTGAGGCCAGACTCCCTTAGTTCTTTGTTTTGCCCAGAATAATCCCACATAAGGAAGAATCTGCCACATCCATCGTGGACTTTTTGGTGTATTTTCAGAAGCTGTGTGGTGACTGGAACCAATCTCCAACATCACATCTTTCTGCAGAGTAGTTTGGTGCTGTTTGAAATGGTGGATTTTCCAAGTAACAGAACCAATGGGCCTGGGTAGAGTAGGGAGCTTGGCTTCACAGGCCAGGGTGCATACTCGGGTGAGGAAGTAAATCTGTAACCGAGGAGCCACCCTGACAGGTGCTCAGCCAGAGGCAGGCTGTCCTGAGAAGCAGAAATGGCCGTGTCCCCTCACCCTCCTCTGCTCAGCTGCCTTTGACTCAGCTGCTGTTAGGGGAGCAGCAGGAGACAGCTGCACCTTGAAGGCTGAATGAAGCCTGGAGGAGGGGGACAGAATGTGAGGCAGTTCCTGAGGGAAGCTCAGGCTGACACTGTGGGTGTCGCTTCCTTGGCACACCCACTGCCGGCAAAGCCATCTAGTTCCAGGGGTCTCCACAGTGGCTGTTTCCGGGAATTTGGGTCAGTAGGTCTGAGACCAAGCACTAGCTTTCTAGAGATGGTGTCTAGCTGGAGAAGCTGACTCCACAGATGGTGGTGGCTTGGTCATTCCAATGTCACTTTAATTTAAGGCATTACTCTGGTATTCTCTGTCCTCCCATCTCTCTACACCTATTACATATGCACACTCCAAATCCTTTGGAGGGAAGGCATTTGAAACAGTCACAGTTGACAGTTACTGGTTTGATGTTGATAATTTTCTTATTAGTGGAGATAATAGCTACCATTCATTTAGTGATCACGTTAAGTGCATTTAGTGGGTTTTCATAGTAACCTATGAGTGGATTTATTCTCCCTATTTCACAGATGAAGAAACTGAGGCTCAGAGTTTGTTCATCAAAGCTGGAAGCATTTTAAGGAGCAGTCTGTCCCAGGGAGTCAACTATATGGTATAGAAACCCTTCTTCTGGCCGGGCGTGGTGGCTCAAGCCTGTAATCCCAGCACTTTGGGAGGCCGAGACGGGCAGATCATGAGGTCAGGAGATCGAGACCATCCTGGCTAACATGGTGAAACCCCGTCTCTACTAAAAAATACAAAAAACTAGCCGGGCAAGGTGGCGGGCGCCTGTAGTCCCAGCTACTCGGGAGGCTAAGGCAGGAGAATGGCGTAAACCCAGGAGGCGGAGCTTGCAGTGAGCTGAGATCCGGCCACTGCACTCCAGCCTGGGCAACAGAGCAAGACTCCGTCTCAAAAAAAAAAAAAGAAACCCTTCTTCTATAGCCACGTCTCCCTGGAAAATACTTCTCAACATTTCAGCAGCACCTTTAGATATCAAGAATAGTAAAGGAAAAGGTTTTAGTGGGAGTAACATCTGTGTCTTTGCATGTGAACCATGAGGCTGGGAGGTGGGTGTGAGCTTGTGAGCAGCCAGGATGAAGGGCAAGTGAAGGGTCAATGAAGCCCAGAGCCTCAAGGCTTGTCTGGGCTCTAAAATCAGAATGGAAAACTAATCAATGAGTCCTTTTAGTCAATCCATATTGATCAGCCATCTCCTGGGGGCAGAGGCCTGGACACCCAGACAAACATCACATCACATGTTTGCTGATTTGAAGTGAGCAGAGGTTAAAAGAGAAGACATACTCCCTGCCCTTGAGGAGCTTGTGGTTAATTTGGTAGAGAAAAGTATACAGCTGGGTCACTTGAAAGGGTATAGACATCAAAGGACAAAGCAAAGTCCAATGAAATGAGTCAGCAAAGCTTCCAGCATGGAGGCATATGGAGGGTAAAAGCCAGGGAGAGACAGATATTGGCACAGTATAGTGAAGACTTTGGTAACTTGGCTGCCCAAAGGTTGAAGGGCAGTTGTTTAGAATCAGTGAGTTTTTGGCCGTTGGAGGTAGGTATTTGAGCAGAGGCTGGGGAAGGCAGGGGAGCCTTCAGACATCCGGTGAGTAGTCACATTAGGAGGTTTGTAAGTCCTTTCCAACCCTGAGCTCCTATGGCCCTGCCCTGCTCACAGAGGGTGTCGGAAGGACTGTCTGGCTTCTAGCACCCCACCAGCTCCGGAACTGCCCCTCTTTGCAGTCATTTGGCAGGTGCCAGGAAATGCAGTGTTCCCCAGCCTTGCCACCCACACCTTATGCCTGCCTCCAGGATCACGGGAAACGTGGCAGCAGCTGGGGGAAGATTTGGGCTTAATGTATTTTGGTTTATTGCCTTTGTCCACCACAGACCTTGTTGGACAGACTTGCTGAGGTTTCCTTGAAAGACACAACCCATTGATAGCCTTTGGTCCGAGGGCTCTCTGACTGTATCATCAGTGACTCATATATCTCACTGGGGAAGGGATGTATGATTAGTTCTTGCACCACTTTGGGGAAACTTAGCTACTGAGAGGCAGAAGTGGCCATTGCTAGTCATGCAGATCTGAAATCCTGATTTCCTGTGGTAATTGCTATTTATTATCAGCTTTGAACCTAGGCCCTGGGATGGCCCACATGCAGCCTCCTTGCTTAGGTCCTGTGCCACACAACCTGCACCTATGGGTGGGCAGGAAAGACCTAGTGGAGGGGGCCAGGACATACCATGTTGGCCTGACCTAAGCAATGGAGCCCAGGACAGCAGGCTAGAGCTGTGGTGACTGAGCTGAGTTTCCCAGCTAGACACTCCCCTAGACACTTGGCTCAGATACTGTGCCCTAGCAGTGCCTGGGGAGTTGTACTCTAGTCAAGGCCATCAATGCTTGGTGGGATATTGAATTTTGAGGGAGAGCCAGTGCTCCAAGAGCTGAGCCATGCTGAAGCAGAGTTGGCCAGGCCACCTGCTGGCTGGAGATGAGGAAGAGTACTCGGTAAATTGCCAGTGACTCATGCAAGGGCTGCTGTATTAGACCCTGACTCCCTCACACAGAATGTAAGAGCTAGAGTTGGGAGAAGTCCAGTCTTCTCTTTCAGTGGGGGAAACAGAGGCCCAGAGGGGGCAAGGGACTTTCAGGCAGTGAGATAGCCAAGTTAGCATAGGACTTGTGGCCAGGCCAAGTTCTCTCAGAGTCCTCCAAATGTTGTGGTAGGTTAGCATGCAGGGCTTGTGCAGGGGGGATGGCTCAAAGTCAGTCTTCAGCTTTTATTTCACCCAGCATGCCTCATGTTAGGCCTGTGGTACAGTGATTAGAAAGAGATTAGACCCCAATATTCTTGGCTTAGAGCTAAGTTCCGTGGTCCCAGGACTTGCTTGGGGCCTCACTGTCCTCAAGGCAAGCTGGTACCAACCTTCCTCAGGACACACAGGGCCCTTTGGAGCCTGGGCAGCAGGTGCCAGAGAAGAACTGGGATTCCAGCCACAGCTGAGGATGAGCTGGCTGGGCTGCCTTTTGCGATGTGTCTGTGTCCACACTTGGAATTCAGCTGAGACCAGGGGAAGGGGCATGTTATAATAGAGGAAAGTAAGGGTTTCTGCTGGGTCCTGTCTTCCCTGATGTAGGCTTTCTCCTCTCCCCAGGCTACAGGACTCTGGAAGCATGTAAGAGGTATTCTTAGAGTGCATACATGAGTACTGGAGGCCCAGGGCTTTGAACAGTGGGGCTTTGTATAGCCCAAGCTTGACATTTGGGGCTGATGGTAGCAGCAGCTGCTGCTTCTGCAGACTTCCAACTGCCATTGGTTTCTCTCTTTATGTCTTTGTTTTCCTGAGTACAGCTTCGGATCCTCTGATCTACCCCAGGCCTTTTTCAGGAGCCTCTCTTTACCTTTAGAGGTTCCCTTTCAGGGGAGCCAAGCTGCTGCCCCCATTCTATACATCCTCCCCCTTTTCTCAGATCCTGGGCCCTCTCCTGAATCACTGCATGGCCAACCTTTCTCCAGCACCTCCTGCTGCTGCCTGTTCTCTTATCTTCCTCCAAGGCCTATAGTAGCATACAGCATATCCTCCTTCCCCCACTGCATCTACTTTTAGAAGGCTAGAGCTGCAAGGAAGCTTAGAAATCATCTAGTTTAATCCCCTCATTTTCAGGTATGGAAACTGAGACTGATGGGTGAAGCAAGCCCACCCAGCTAGGAAGGTTTCTCCTCATCCTGCTGGCTCGTGAACACCCTGCCATCTTCCAGTCCACCAGTGCCAAACAGCCAATAACAGCTCCAGTAGCAGCCCCATTGTTTTTCTCAGCTTGATCTTACCTGCTGCCCCAGGCCCTCTTCCCTCCTCTGGCTGAGTTCTAACTGGTCCTGACCACTGCTACTGGTTCACAGATCAGACTGAAATACAGCAGGCAGGCCTCTGACACTTCTACCAACAGAGAGGGCCGTGCCTGTGGGTCTCGGTTTTGTCCAGAGTGTATTCAGGCAGAGGCCAGTCAGCCTGCCATTGAGAGAGGGGTCTTGGGGGTCAGGAAGGGACATGCTTCTGAAAACTTCCACAGGAGCCTGACCAGCTCAGACCCTACTTAGCTCAGGGAATCCCTCACCAACACCCCACTCACCAAGCATCTGCCTTCCCCAGCTGCTGCTGTGACCCTTCTGAGCCTCTAATGCCTCTAAAGCTTCAGGGGCATCTGTCCCCTCAGCATCTCACCTGCTTGTGGGAGTAAGAGTGTGGGTCACGCCTGGGTTGGCCTCTCCTGAGGCCCTCCCCACTGTCCTCAGCCACAGGCAAGGCTCCACCGCCCTGTTAAAGCCACTCAGCCTCTCCCTTCCATCCTTCCAGCAGATGATCCCTGCAGCAAATCCTCTTTAATCTGTAATCTGCGGTACTGCACGAAGGGAACCTGTCTCTAACCTGCCCCTTCACAGCTCGGGTGGAGGTGGAGAATATCCGACATTCCCCTTTAGGAGGTGTGATGATCAGTAACTTGGGCATCAGCTGGCTTCACTTTGTGAAAACCTTGCTGAATCCGTGCGCTAACTAACGGTTTCTCTCCAACTCATGGAGCGACTCCCCCTCCCTTCCAAAGGCGTCTTCTTCTGGTGATGCCAGGTGGGGTGTTCGTTTTTCTTTGGGAACTGGCTCAAGCCCCCGCGGTGCTTCTGGAGCTGAGTAAAAAAGAGCCAGGTGTCCTGTGCTGCCCGGGGACGAGGAGCTGAGGCTCCCCGCTCTGTCCTGGGTGACCCTATGCTCTGCGCCTCCGGGGGTCGCGGGCTGCGAGGCCGGCCCTAAGGTGGGCACCCCGACCCGGCTCGCGCCGGCACCCCTAGCAGCTGAGGTACACGCCCCGCCCCGGGGACGACTCGCTCCGCCCCCGCCGCCGGGCCCCTCCCCCAGCTGTCCGCACTCGGGTAGGCGGGAGGGGGACCCCGGTGCTGCGAGGTCGGCGCGCAGCTCCGCCGCGGGTCGCTCGGGCGCTGTCCAGGCGGAGCCGGCCCCGCCCGGGCTGCAGCCATGGTAAGGCAGGCAGGCAGGCAGGCAGGAGGGCGGGCGGGCGCGGGTCAGGGCCGGGGTGCGCAGGGCGGGTCGCTCCCGGGCGGCTCCAAAGGGACCCGCGGCGCCGCAGCCGCGGCTGTGCAGGGTAGGAGGCGCCGTCACCGGCCGCGGGCACAGGCTGGCACTGCTGTTGGGCGGCGGTGCGTCGCTGCTCCCAAGTTTTTCCCTCTGAGCAGCCACGGAGTGGGCCCCGACCCCTGGATAATGCCTGCGGTCTAGGATGAAGGGGTGGGTCCGTGCTGAGGGAGGTGCCCGCTGGTGGAGACGCGCATGTTGGGGTGGGGAAGGCGCATCAGTGATGAGCGGAGGTGAGGGTCCCCATCCTCGCCTGGGTCAGCTTTTACCTGAGTAACCCCTCCTCACCCACCTACCCTGGGCACAGGGGCCAGTACCAACTTCATTTGGAAAACACAGAGGAGGCCCACAAACACTGCCTGCCTCCCCAGGAGGGATGGTGAGACGCTTGGCCCCTCCTTGCCTCAGCCTGACAAGGGGCAGTCCCTGGGCCTTTCTCAAAGGGACCTCTGAGAGAGAGAGGCCCAGTCCACCATCCTGCCCGGTGGGATTAGCTATATCCTTCTGCCCCCGGGGACAGGAACCATGGGAAAGCTTCCTCCTGCTGCATCTACCCCCTCCCTCCCCACCAGCCAGGTCCCTCTGCAGTGTGTGGGGGTGGGGGCACCCATCCCTGCCACCTGCCTGTAGTGGGAAGAGAAACAGTAACCCCAGCCAGCCTCCTTGGAGGTGCCCAGGTAGGAAGTTTTGATGCTTGGCTCTGAAGATGTCATCTCTTCTCCTGACATTGTTGCTAGAGCCTGCCACAAATAACATAAGGATGTCAGGACCTCCAGGCCACACACCGTCCTCTCCTCCCAGTCTGGAAGCCCCACAGCCTTTGCCCTCTGCATTGAGGAACACGAACTCTTTACAGCAGCGGGGGATCCCTGACCAGCCTGTGGGGCGGGATGTTGGCTGTGGGCAGCCTCCAGAAGGGAACTCCCTGGGCCCCCTGGGATCAGAAGCTTTCAGGTCTGGTAGGGCCAATCTTTTGGGCTCTTGTCTCTCAAGCTGTGTCCAGGCAGAGGCCCAAGCCTTGGCCAGGAAGTCTTGGTGACCCTGTGACCTTCCCCAAAGGGGGGTTCCTGGGAGAGGCCTGTCCTTATTCCTGTCCCCCACTTCTCCCCACATGGGGGATGGATGCACTGATTGTTCTAGGGATAGAAGCCTAGGGAAGCACTGATTATCCCCAGTGCCAAGCCCAGCAGGGGCCAGAGGGGCTTTTTCTGCCACACACTAAGTTCAGTTCAGCTGAGGTCTTGATGCTTTCAGCTTGTCTGAGGCCACCCTGTTCTTCTCTAATTAAAGACACCCCCCCGCAACCCCAACCACCACCACCAAAGTCCCCATCCTCAGGCCCCTGCCCTCAAGCCAGCCAAGTTCTTAGGCTGACTGGTTCAGACCAGACTCCTCTATGAGGGTCTCTTTGTCAAAGGAGGTCAGTGTCCCAGCTGCTTTGGGAGTCAGTGGGGGAGACCTCCCCAACCCAGGTGCTCCAGGGGGTTTAAATTTACATGTGAAAAGAAAAACAGGCCAACATTAATGACCATCCTGTGACTTGGGATGCACCTTCTCTTCTCAGGTTCAAAGCAGTTTAAGGAATCTATCATTTGGGAGTGCTTTCTCTCCCCGGCCTCCCTGGGAGGCAAGGAAGGGCCATTCACAACAGAACATAAGGTCCTCAAATTAAGACACTATCCAGACTCACAAAAGATGTTTCCACCCAACCAGAAACAGTGGCCCCCTGAATCCTAGTTGAGTGTACACTTCCAACCAGGCCCCTTAATTTATCTCCCACCTAAATGGCAGCTCTGAAGCTTCTGGGCTTCCAGCCTCCCCATTGCGTTGAACCCGTGCTCCTTAGAGACCAAGTGCTAACAGCTCCCTTGTTGATGCTATGGAAGTCATGGAGTGATGGAATCTATACAGGTTGCTATGAGTCAGAGGTCAGGTGTAGGGTAAGGAGAATCTCTGGAGCAAAGTACCCTCTGTGGCTGGTGCTCCCTGCAGGGAAATCTAGGAGCATATTTCTGAAGACAGTGACGTTCCCCACTGGGAAAAAAAAAAAAAAAATGAACACTTGGGAAGAAGTGTGGGACCATTCCCATGAAAACCTATTTGGGGAAGTATAGGACATCTCATCCTACTCCAGCACTGCTTAAAGTTAAGATGAAAGAGAGAGATTGGGGGATTCAATTCCTTTGGGAATGGGTATCCTGGGTGGCTGTCCTCATGTGCTGATGGGCCAGGTCACTTGGGGACAGCTCATAGTCCTCAGGCAGACCACAGTGTCCTTGGGGGTTAACAGGAGAGGTCAAATGGATCAAGAGCCTGTGCTGCAAACAGACATTGGGAGGTTGGTGCTGTGCCCACCAGGGTAGGCAGCAGGCAGGCGTCATGGGGCAGCCAATCAGAGGAGGAGGGGACTGCAGAGGAACCAAGTGATCCTGCTGCAGCTGAGCTGTCCTTGGAGGGTGGGAGCCAAGGGAAGGGGAGGAGAAGAGGGGTGGGGAAGGACATTCCACAGGCTTTTTTGGCCCCTGCCAGAGACAGAAGGAGGTCAAAGAGAAAGGGAAAGGAGCAAGCCAGGAAGCCAGACAACAAGAGCATCAAAACAAGACTGTTTCTGTGTGTGAGGAACTTTGCCTGGGAGATAAAATTAGACCTAGAGCTTGCTGACAGGGAGTCTGAAGCGTGGGACATGGACCATTCACTGGGATGGCAAGGGAATTCTGTCCCTGAGGACAGGACTGAAGCTGGGGTAAGGTGCTGCTCTGGGAGATGGGTGGACATGACCTGTCTTCCCCCTGCCTTGGCTGGGATTGGGGCTGAAAGTCAGAAAATGATTTGGTCACTGGCAGAGCTAGGAGTGGGCATGGACAGGCAGAAGGCGGGGACCCTGGTGTCCTGACTCCTTGTCTAGAGCCCCTGTGACCCCCTCCATGCAGATGAGCAGCCAGGGCTGGCAGAGATGAGGATGGTGCTGGGTTCCTGGAGGTTCTGCTGGAAGATTGTGGGGGCTAGGGATCTTCATTAGGGCCTTCCTTTCTCCCTTCCCTGCCCCTCCACTCAGTGCCCCTGGGAAACCAGGTGAAGCACAGCTTTCTCTGTCCCACCCTTGTCCTGACCCGCAGACCAACTGCTGGGTCATTGTGGATTTGTGCAGAGAGGCAGGATTTCCTGGAATTCCCCAGACTTACTAGCTGCCAGACAACAAGTCCTGCTGCCCCCCAGTCCCACCCCTTCTCTGTTGCCATGTAATTAATTGTCCAAGCTGGGACACTTTGAGAGTGAAAGGGCACAATTAATCATGATGCCAGGACAACAGGCATAGAATGTGATGTATGGTCGCCACTGCACCTCACAAATATCATGGGTGAGAAAAGCCTTGGGTTAGGCTTGCCTCAGGATAGCCTCTTCTGGTCACCCAGCCTCCACCTGCTGGTTCCAGTTTTGGGCTGAGGGGCCTCTTTTCCTCCCCTCTGTCCAAGCAAGTGCTGGAGACTATGGCTATAAGCAGGTGTGAAGACTTGAGAGGCAACAGCCTGGCAGTAGCTCCTCGCAGACTTTTCCCTCTAACCTCCCTATCCCAACCTCTTCCCTCTGGCATACACCTGGCAGTATGCATATCTGCCTCCCTCAATTCTTTCCTTTGCAGGAAGACTGTGGCCATCTTATCCCCCCCACTCTAGCTGGGACTCCACAGTGGTCTGGGGTAGTCCCCACTGGCTTGGCTAATCCCCAGAGAGTGAGTCAGCCTCTGCAGCTGGCCCTTGTCCATTGTCTGGGGGTGGCACGTGGGTATTGTGAGGCAGAGCTGAGCCCAGCACTGCCAGGCACCCCACAAAGGAGGCTGACCCCCAAAGAAGGGGAGAATCTTTAGGGTCTAGAGCTGACAATGAGAGTTGGGGGAAACAGTCCCTCTTCTGAACTGGGGATGGGGTAGAACAGGCTTCTATAGAGCAGTCAATACATTCTCTGCCTTCCGCTCCCTGTGGGTCATGGTTTAGGCCAGGCCCTCTCCTGTACTGCTGGCTCTGGGCAGAGGGGGTAAGGAGACAACTGAGGGTGCTTCCCCTTATATGTCCCTCACAGTTGGGGGCTATCAGAAGCTCTGGAGGCCCAGCCGTCCTTCAGCCTTCCCCGGGCTCTTCCATCCTCCCTCACCTGGTCTCTCCCAGCTGCCTTCCACCCACAGTCAGCATCCACTGGCAGGTTTACTCTTCTCTTCCAGAGCCCAGGGTCAGATTTGGGTGTGGCTCAGTGTCTGGAGTAAGGGGTAGGATCAGCTATACTGAGCGCTGGTCTGTGAACCCTGGGAATTGAGCACCGGCAGTAGAATCTGTACCCCAATCCCCCAGCTCACTGACCAGTAGTGACAGGAGGTACAGAACCCCCCGCTGGTTGACCTGCCTGATGCAGGCAGCTTTCTTCTCCCCTATCTACTTTCCTCATGTCCCTGCCCCATTCTGATGCACTGTACTCTCCTTCTGGGTTTAATGCCTCTGTCTGCTCTATCTTAATCAGTCCAGCCTTACTTCCTGGCCTGAGACAGTCCCTGGCTAGGCCAGAACCCCAGGAAAGGCAGCCCCAAAAAGCATGCTGCTGAGAAGGAGACCAGAACTGGAGTTCCTCAGTTCTCTAGAGCAGTTTCCAGGGCTCTGGGGTTGCCCAGGGCTCTTCTTGGACCCTGGGGCCCTGCCTGGCATCTTGGATTGGGGAGACTTGTGAGCAGGTGAGGGAGGGATGGTGAGCTTCCTCTGGCTTGGCTGCAGTTTCTTTCTCTTCTAACCACAAGTGCTTTCCCTTTCCCTCTTGCCTTCTCTTGTCTTCTGTCTCCTTCCTCATTCTTCCCTTCCGGCTCCCTTCCTGGCACCACCCATCTATTCCAACCACCTCGCTTCCACCAGATCAAGCGTTTCCTGGAAGACAACACGGATGATGGAGAACTGAGCAAGTTCGTGAAGGATTTCTCAGGAAATGAGAGCTGCCACCCACCAGAGGCTAAGACCTGGGCATCCAGGCCCCAAGTCCCGGAGCCAAGGCCCCAGGCCCCAGACCTCTATGATGATGACCTGGAGTTCAGACCCCCTTCGTGGCCCCAGTCCTCTGACAACCAGCAGTACTTCTGTGCCCCAGCCCCTCTCAGCCCATCCGCCAGGCCCCGCAGCCCATGGGGCAAGCTTGATCCCTATGATTCCACTGAGGTAGAGCCTCCAGCCCTGCCTTTACCTTTCAGTGGGCTGCTGCAGGAAGATCGGGGACAGGGGGCAGTGTGTGTGTGTGTGTGTGTGTGTGTGTGTGTGTGTCTGAGACCTCTTTCAGTCCTGTGTAAGCCCTATCTCCATGATATCTGCCCCCAAGGGCATTGGAAATTAGCAGTTTCAGCAAGGGCAGGGGGCCCAGCTGGTGGCCTCAGATGGGAACCCACAGAAGTCTGGCACTGCTTCTTTAAGGCTGGGGCAAAGGCCTGAAAGGGAGAGAAGATCAGCACTGGGTGCCGGGGCCCCTTTGGCTTCTCACGCTGATGCATTCTGCCTTCCTGTCTACTAGGATGACAAGGAGTATGTCGGCTTTGCAACCCTCCCCAACCAAGTCCACCGAAAGTCCGTGAAGAAAGGCTTTGACTTTACCCTCATGGTGGCAGGTAGAAAAGGGGCAGGGCTGAGTTGGGCAGGGTGTGTTTCAGGTGGGGATGGTGTGTGTGTCCATGAGTGGGAAGGGAGTATAGGTTGGAGGGAGCAAGCAGCGAGTGGCTGTACTGTTGTGCAAAAAAGCCAGGAGTCATTGGTCTGTGAAAGTGTATGTGTGTGGGGTGGGTGGGGGTGGGGGTACGAATTGGTTGCAAAGAGCATCTGACCAACAATTCCCTAGCATTTGCCTCTTTTTGTGTGACCTTGGGCAATCTCTGGCTCCCCCAAGCCAACCTCTGTGCTTCCTCCCAGCCCTAAAATGCTATAGTTTGGTTAGTCTAGTTCCGATTAGATAAGAAAGCAGTTCCCCCTGAACCTTGATCCAGTGGAGTTGCTTTTTGGCTATAGATCTTACCTTCTGATTTGGTGCCTCTGTCCTCTCTCCTCTCAGGAGAGTCTGGCCTGGGCAAATCCACACTTGTCAATAGCCTCTTCCTCACTGATCTGTACCGGGACCGGAAACTCCTTGGTGCTGAAGGTAAGGAAAGGAGACAACAATCAGGCAGACTTGCCTTGGGAAATTAAACTCACTCTAGAGTCTGGGGGATGGGGCTCTCCCCAACATGCAGGAAACCATGGCTTCCTAGAGAGACTGACAGCAGCTCTCCATAGGCCTATCTGCCTGGCAGCCCACCAGCCAGCTCCCTAAAGATTTGGGTGCTGAAGCAGGGCAGGGACCAGAATCTTGCTCTCTGAATGAGTCTCTGACCCCCAAGGATTCCAGGAATCCAAGAAAAAAACCGGGAGCAGAGGAGAGGCTGGGGCCAGAGCCAACAGCCACCGGCATTTCCTGTGTTGGGAAATGTACTCCTTGCTGGTTCCCAGAGAACAGTCCCCCAGGCAGCTTGGGGGTGGAGGAGGGGGCAGTGTGGATGAGGCAGTCTGGGCAACGAGGCTGGTTGGGGTGGGCAATTCATCCTGACTGGGCAGGTCCCTGCCCTTGCCCTGGCCTCAGTTTCCCCCTTCTCCAGAGCGGATCGTGCAAACTGTGGAGATCACTAAGCATGCAGTGGACATAGAAGAGAAGGGTGTGAGGCTGCGGCTCACCATTGTGGACACACCAGGTTTTGGGGATGCAGTCAATAACACAGAGTGGTATGTCTGACTAAGTGCAATCCCAGCTGCCCCTGAGCCACCCTTCTCCATACACAGGTACACACGTAGGCCCAGATATATCCATACTTATCAGGAGGAAGGTGTCTATGACCTTGAGCATGTGACTTCCCTTACTGGACAGCCATCTTCTCCTTTATAAAGTAAGAGGGAAAGGATTGGAATAGATGATTTTTAATGTTCCTTCCAATTCTGCCCTATGATTCTATAATGGGGTAGGGACATAAGAAAGAAGAGGCTGAGGCAGAAGGATCACTTGAGGCCAGGAGTTCAAGGCCAGCCTGGGCAACATAGTGAGACCCCATCTCTACAAAAAGTTTTAAAAATTAGCTGGGCATGGTGGCCTAGGCCTGTAGTCTCAGTGACTGGGGAGGCTGAGGCAGAAGAATCACTTGAGCTCAGGAGGTCGAGGCTGCAGTGAGCTGTAATTGCACCACTGCACTCTAGCCTGGAAGACTGAGCGAAACCTTCCAAAAAAAAAAAAAAAAAGATGAGAAGAGCCTCAAAAAGCAAACACATGTGAAGTGTGAAAACATGTAGCACGGAGTTTGATTACATAGTAGTTGCCCAATAAACTGTCACCCTTTTTCCTTTCACTAGCAACATTTTAGGTGTCACAAACAAATCTTATTGAAGGGCTGGGCATGCATGGAGGGAGGGTAAAGGTGAGGAAGAACAGGCAAAGGGGAAAAATGGTGGAACTTTGTTTAATCTCCAGGCACCCTCTAGGCTACCTGCAGAAAGAAAAGTTGGCTTTACCACAACCCCCTATCATTCAGGCTTGAGGGACCTCCCTCCAGCTAATGGTCAGTAAGTCTGACCATTACCTCCAGCTTAGGTAATGGTCAGACCTAAGTGAGTAGATGAAGAGGGGAATGGATGAGATTGACAGGAGAAAAGGTGGTAGCTTTGATGAAGAAGTTAGGCAGGCGGTGCTAAGAGCGCTAGACAGAGAGTTCAAATCTTGATTGGCATTTAGTAACTTCATGATCGTAAGCAAATGATCTCCTTCAATCAGTTTACCTACTGTCTCTTACCTTCCATAATACTAATAATTTCATTTGCCAGGCACCTCACAGTTTAAAGTGCACCTCCATGTATACTCATTTTGTCAGACATTTATTTAATTAAAATATACCAGCACTTACCACCTCTCCAATTGATCTGAACATCACCCAACATGATGCATGCACTCTGAAAAGTGTAAAGGGCTATATACAGCATACTCAGGGATTTTAACAATGATAATTGTAGGACCAGCAACATAATTTGTTGGGCCCAGTGCAAATGAAAATGGAGGGCCCATTTTTCAAAATTTTTAAGAATTTCAACATGGCAACAGCAGACCATCAAATCAGCTAGAATGTATTGAGCACATACTAGATGTCCAGCCTGTGCTGGACATTTTAAGGGATTCAGAACAAGCATGAATGATTCCTATCCCTGAGATGCTTATAGTCAAGTGGCAACAGGGAAGCAGGAGAGGTGGGGGCAGTTCTCTAACATGTTTCAATCAGACAGCAACTTAAATTAGTAAATGGGTCAGGCAAGGTGTAGTGGCAAGTGCACTGAGCTGTAGGGGCTCAGGTGGGTAGAGAATTTACTAGCTAAATGACCTACAGAAAGTCCTTTTCCTTTCCCTTTCCTTCCTCCTTTCTTTCTTTCTTTTTTTTTTTTTTTTTTTTTTTGAGACAGGTTCTCACTCTGTTGCCCAGGCTGGAGTGCAGTGGGCTGATCACCTGCCTCCCAGGGCTCCCTGGGCTCAGGTTATCCTCCCACCTCAACCTCCCAAATAGCTGGAACTACAGGTGTATGCCACCACACCCAGCTAACTTTTTTGTATTTTTTGTAGAGATGGGGGTCTCACTATGTTGCCCAGTCTGGTCTTGAACTCCTGGGCTCAAGTGATCCACCTACCCTGGCCTCCTAAAGTGTTAGGATTACAGGCGTGAACTACCACACCTGGCCTGGAGCAAATCTGTTAGCTGCTCTGCATCTAGTTTCTTCATGTATGAAATGATAGTGATGATGATCATAATGCATATGTCGACCTGTCAGGGCAGTGAGGATTAAACAAGATAATAGAAGAGCAAAGGATATGAAAATTGAGGTTCTTGGGGGAAATTTATTTATTTATTTGTTTTGCTCTGTAGTGAAGACCAGGGGAGAGCAGTGTGTATTGGTATAGTAAAAGGAGCCTTCGTGGAAAAGATGGTTCTTAGGGCCTTGAAGGATGGAGTGGGTTTGGAGAGGTGGAGGAAAGGGTAGAAACACATGAGCAAAGAGGTTCTGAGGTTACACTGGAAACCTGAATTAGAGTTTCCCTGGCTTCCAGTTGGTATTTGCCTACAGCCACCTTGCTATTCCTTTTTTTTTTTTTTTTGAGACAGTCTGGCTCCATCGCCCAGGCTGGAGTGGTATGATCTTGGCTCACTGCAACCTCCGCCTGCTGGGTTCAAGCGATTCTCCTGCCTCAGACTCCTGAGTAGCTGGGACTACAGGTGCACACCACCACGCTCAGCTAATTTTTGTATTTTTAGTGGAGACGGGGTTTCACCATGTTGGTCAGAGTGGTCTCAAACTCCTGATCTTAAGTGATCCACCCGCCTCAGCCTCCCAAAGTGCTGGGATTACAGGGGTGAGCCACCGTGCCCAGCCTATTCTTACTGCTTTGTTTGATCACCTGGGCCCTTTCCCTCTCATCAAGCTAGTATTTATTAAACTTGCCTGAGTACTCAGTCTAATTTTGTATCAGGACATGTGAGATACACCCCATCCCATTCAGGAATTTCCCTAAAGATTTAGTAAAGTAAGCCAGGGAATAACAATGTCTTAAAAACACTGCTGAGAGAGTGGGCTACTATTTCTCTGTAGTCCCAGAGCTCACTAGGTGGCTCCCACTCTCACAGTTTCTCTGCTTGTCTGTCCCTGCCCCAGCTGGAAGCCTGTGGCAGAATACATTGATCAGCAGTTTGAGCAGTATTTCCGAGATGAGAGTGGCCTGAACCGAAAGAACATCCAAGACAACAGGGTGCACTGCTGCCTGTACTTCATCTCACCCTTCGGCCACGGGTATGGTCCAAGCCTGAGGCTCCTGGCACCACTGGGTGCTGTCAAGGGAACAGGCCAAGAGCACCAGGGGCAGGGCTGCCACTAGCAGGTGGTCACAGATTCCTGTTCCCCAGGCTCCGGCCATTGGATGTCGAATTCATGAAGGCCCTGCATAGGCGGGTCAACATCGTGCCTATCCTGGCTAAGGCAGACACACTGACACCTCCAGAAGTGGACCGAAAGAAACGCAAAGTGAGGGAAGCTGGTGGTGGGAGGGGATCAGGTGGGCTTCTAGAAAGGACGTGGTACCCAGAACTGTGGGCCTCTCATCTGTTTATCAGATCCGGGAGGAGATTGAGCATTTTGGAATCAAGATCTATCAGTTCCCAGACTGTGACTCTGACGAGGATGAGGACTTCAAATTGCAGGACCAAGCCCTAAAGGTGGGGCCACTCTAGGGCATCCCCTTCCCATCTTGTTTCTTCCGGGTAGAAAAAGGGAGTAGAATTCTATATTCAGGCTATCAGGGTGGAAAGGACCCTGGCTTCCTAGAGTGAAGCAGAGAAGATGACAATACAGGTGGAAAGAAAGAGGTGAGAACAGAGGGTGCTGACAGGCACCCCTAACCTCTTCCAGGAAAGCATCCCATTTGCAGTAATTGGCAGCAACACTGTAGTAGAGGCCAGAGGGCGGCGAGTTCGGGGTCGACTCTACCCCTGGGGCATCGTGGAAGGTAAAGCACTGAGCCTATAACCAGGGTATCTCCTTGCCCTCTGTGGCTCTCCCCTACGTATGCCTCTGGCTGACCCCTAGCCTTGCTATGCAGTGGAAAACCCAGGGCACTGCGACTTTGTGAAGCTGAGGACAATGCTGGTACGTACCCACATGCAGGACCTGAAGGATGTGACGCGGGAGACACATTATGAGAACTACCGGGCACAGTGCATCCAGAGCATGACCCGCCTGGCGGTGAAGGAACGCAATCGCAAGTATGACCAGAAGCCAGGACAAAGCTGGCAGGGGGAGATCCCAAGCTTAGCCTTGGGTGAGACCAAGCCCTACTTTTGTTCTTCTATAGGCCCTGGGCTCAATCTAAGTGGGTGATGGGGTCCTCCTAGCCTTATCAACCCTTTTCTCCCCTTAGCAAACTGACTCGAGAAAGTGGTACCGACTTCCCCATCCCTGCTGTCCCACCAGGGACAGATCCAGAAACTGAGAAGCTTATCCGAGAGAAAGATGAGGAGGTGAGAGCAGTATGGGTAGAGGAGGTCCCCTGTTTGATCACCAACGCTGGTTTCTCTTTGTTTGGTAATAGAAATATCCCTGGCTCTGGTGCATATTTGGGTCCTGGATAGGTCAATAGGTGGTTCTGTCCAGAGTCTCCATCACACCTCACGGCTACCAAGGTTCTGGCTTAAGGGATTAGAAATTTGGGGCACTTCCCCAACACTAAAGGACTCTTCAGAAGGCCACATTTTGATGCCTGTGCCTATTCCAGCTGCGGCGGATGCAGGAGATGCTACACAAAATACAAAAACAGATGAAGGAGACCTATTAACTGGCTTTCAGCCCCTCCCAGCACCAGCTCTGCTCAGGCCCCTTCAGCTACTGCCACTTCGCCTTACATCCCTGCTGACTGCCCAGAGACTCAGAGGAAATAAAGTTTAATAAATCTGTAGGTGGCTTCTGGTGTCCCTGTGTGTATTTTTATGACCTCCTGGAGATCAAGATCCTGGGACCCAGTTTTGAAAGGCTAATGGGAGAAGATGTTGGTTTCTGGCTTTTAGTAGGGAAGGGAGAGTGGGGAAACTTTCCGCTTCGTTTCCCCTTCTAAGTCCCTGCTTAGAATCCAGCCTGGCTTCTGCATCTTAACCATCATATCTATCATGCCTCTATTATCTGGGGTCTGGGTCTCTCTCCATCTTTCACACATACAGTACCTTTGGTAATAGAAATATCCCTGGCTCTGGTGCATATTTGGGTCCTGGATAGGTCAACAGGTGGTTCTGTCCAGAGTCTCCATCACACCTTAGGGCTACCAAAGTCCTGGCTTAACAGATTAGAAATTTGGGGCACTTCTCCTGGCTAACACGGTGAAACCCCGTCTCTACTAAATATACAAAAAAATTAGCCAGGCTTAGTGGCGGGCGTCTGTAGTCCCAGCTACTCGGGTGGCTGAGGCAGGAGAATGGCGTGAACCCGGAGGGCGGAGCTTGCAGAGAGCCGAGATCCCCCCCCTCCCCCCCAGCCTGGGCGACGGGGGGAGCCCCGTCTCAAAAAAAAAAAAAAAAAGAAAGAAAATAAATTTGGGGCACATTCCCAATACTAAAGGACTCTCCAAAAGGCCCCACTCCCGGCTAATTTTTTGTATTTTTAGTAGAGACGGGGTTTCACTGTGTTAGCCAGGATGACCTCGATCTCCTGAGCTTGTGATCCGCCCGCCTCGGCCACCCAAAGTGCTGGGATTACAGGCGTGAGCCACCGCGCTCGGCCCAAAAGACCCCATTTTGATGCCTGTGCCTATTCCAGCTGCGGCGGAAGCAGTTTTGGATATGATACCCGCCCTTGGGAAAACACAAGGTATTAACTGCGTGCAACCTCCTGACTTTCTATTTCTCCTGATCTGGGAAAAGGGATAGGCAGGCTAAGCTCTACACTGTAGAAAGCCTGTGATAGAGCTTTGAACAAATGCTGCAGGCATTGTAATCACCAAACACTATAGTAAGTGCTGGGAATGAATAAAAACACAATCACCGCCCTACAGGAGTTCAGTATTTAATTTAAAAAATTACAGCATCTGCTAGGTTGCAGGCTGTTCTAGACACTGGAGTTAAAGTAGTGCAAAGTTCCTGACTTCCTGGAACTTACCAACTGTACTGAAGTTTCAGTGTTCTATAAACAAAGATAGTTAAGGGCCCATTGGCCCCGGCTTGGTATTAAAGCGCTCAGGCCCACTCCAGACCTGAGAATATCAGCTGAATCTGAATCAACTGTTCTCCATTACTGTCGGTTGGTGGTATAGCGGGGCCACGGCGACCTCCAGCGGCCACCCTCCGTTTTGTGGTCTGTTCTGGGTCCCCGGAAAAGAAAGGGAGGGGCGATAAGCCGGGTCCTCGGGAGCGCCCTGGTCTCCCTTCCCTTTACAGACTAGGAGGCCACAGCTAGCTAGCAGTCTCAGATCCAGGTTTCCCATCTCTGGGATGAGAGTTCGTCAGGACTGGCAGCACAATGCAGGTCGTGAAGAACGGCAGGGTCGTTTATCCGTACAAAGTGAGTGTTAGAGGAACCCATCAAGACACACGAAGGCTGGGAAATCCCAGCGCTGCCAGTCGGAGATGACCAAGACTGAACCTCAGGCCCAGCCCTCCCTTCTCTCCTAGCCTGCAGGTTTTCCTCCTATTCTGGCGTTGGGACCGGATGAAAGCTGCGAAACCAAAACGGGAATGGATAAACTGAGGTGCCACTGGGGATCAGTTTGAGAAGTACCTCCAGGGCGGGGCCATCACCGGAAGTGGCTTAAGGCTTGTACCCTACAATGCCCGCCTCTAATTGCGCTACCAGTAGGCGACAAGCCGCCTCCACTTCCGGTCCCCAGAGCAGTAGCCAGCAGCCCCCTCTTTACTGCTCTCCTACTGGCTGTCGCAAGGACGCGCTGTGATTTCCCATTGGTCGCGTCTCCTCTCCGGCGCCGCGCCTCCTTCCTCCAGGTATAGTTATGTCTTCCGGCATCCGATTGGCTAAAGGCTGGGAGGGCGTTTGCCTGAGTTAACCAATGAGTGGGGTCGAGAGTGAGGGCGGCGGCTGCGTGATGGGGGCAGGGCGGGACTTGGCGTGGCCATTGGCCAGGGCGGGTACAGGCTAGGGATATGATTGGTTCAGGAGAGGGGCACCGCGGTGGGGTCGGGACTGCGCGGCCTCAGCAGCTGCGGGAGACGGAAGTGGCAAGAGTGCGGCCTCAGAGGGTCGGGCGGACACCGCCTGGGTGAGTCACCGTGCCCCCTGCACTGCGAGCCTGGGAACCGCAACGACCGCGTCTTGCCCGGCCCCGCCCTGGTCCCCACCGGCTTTCCTGAGTCCCGCCTTCTGTCACTTGGGGCTCCGCCTCCCAGTCTTTAGGCTCCGCCCCTAGAACCTGGGCACCTGGGCTCTCCTGCCAACCTGGCCCGTCCTTCGGGACCAGATCCCCTAGGTCTGAAAACCCTGGGCCTCCCAGGCCTGATCCTTGTCCCTCCTTCCCTCCCTTCGTTCCCTGGGGCTGCTGCCAGTGGGCGGTGAGGCAGCACCTCTGGCTTGTCTCTTGCGGCTTTCCCCATGAGGGAGAATGGCCTAGGGAAGAGATACTGTGAACAGGGAGGTGGGCAGGACCACAGATGGAGGCTTTTATCCCCGCAGCCTCCCGTAGGGCTCTGTTGCACTGCCCGAGGATAGCAGGCATGAAGGAAAGTGTCAGTGAAACCTGGGCCTGGCTCGCTAAGTGAGCCTAGGCGGCCCCATCCTGAAATCCCTGTTACTTGGGCTCATTGGACAGCTGCTGACTCCAAGGCCTGGATTGGCCTGATTCTGTCCCTGTTGTGTGGCCTCCTCTCCATAACCTCCACCCCACTTGGTGTCAAATATACTCAGCAGGACCTGTGCAGCCCTGCTGCCCTCTGATCACAGGTTGTGGTCCCCTCCCTCTTGTCCCACTCTGGACTCTGCCCCCAGTAAACAGGTCAGGTGGGTACTACTCCCAGACTCAGAAACTGGCAAAACATTCCTGTGGACTCATGCTCCTTCCGCTACTGCCACTTCACCCAAAGATTCAGGGCCCAAAATGAGCCCCAGTTGGGCAGCCTGTGTCTCTTCAGAGTTGGCAGTTCTGCTCCCCCACAAAGAAGTGTTCTCCTTCTGCGTCTGGGAATCAGGACTCCTGAATTCTGCCGAATAATCTTGGATGACACTCATTCCTGCTCCAGAACTTCGTGGCTGACTTCATGCCCTGCAGGATCACTTGTTGCTTTCTCCCCATGTAGCTCCCATTGCCTCTCTCTGGCATGGTGACTTGTGGAGAGACTGGAGTCTTTGCGAGGGAGAAGAATAAGAGTTGTAGAGAAGGTCGGGGTAGATGTGTGGCATTTGTTGATTCTATGGTAGTGTTAATGGGGCCCTTTACTTTTATGTTCCTCTGTCTCCTTACAGTGAGAAGCAGGGAGCCAGGACCCTTGCCACGGTAGAATGGTGAGTACCCTGTCTTTCCTCAGGCCATTGTGTTTTCTGTAATCCTTGTGTCTTTCTCTGTGAAGCTGCCCCACCTCTCCTAGAGCTTGAGCTCCAGGCTACCCTGTTCAGTTCCTAAACAGGTTCATCTGCCCTGGAGATAAATTAGGGTTTCTTTAGATTACACAACATCAGCCAGAAGACAGCACTAGGACTGGAAGCTTCTAGAAATCATTTTCAGCATGTGCTATGCCCCATACTTTCCTAATACTCCCTACCCACCACTGGCTCTATTAACCCTTCGTAACAGCCCTCTTCTTGCTTTTCTTGGGTGCCCGCTAGAATCTCTGTGTTCTGGTCTGAAAAGCCAGGCCTTCTTTATCTCAAGATCCTTGGACTTCCGGTGGGTCCGTTGAATACTGTGGATGCTATATCAGGAGTGACTCCACCAAAACTGTGGGGCTTCTCCAGTTCCAGGGTGCTCCTGTTAAGCCACTACAGGTGACAGCTGACTGAATATCTAGCAGGATAGCATCTTCCAGGGTGACCAGAATATCACCAGAGATGGTTTACAATGATCCTATTAATTTTCCATTAATTGTAACGGCCCTTCTCTCACCCCAAGTCCAGGGAAGCCCTTAACTCCTGAGAGCTAGGAGGAGGCAGTGAGATGGGAAAGGCCTAGAGAGCTGCAGGCCCTGGCCCAGACCAGGCCCTTAACCTGGTGGTATCTCTTCAGTTTCTTTTAGGTGTCCCTTGTGCTTAGGGGCAAGTTAAAGAATTCAGTAGATGAGAGGATTTTCTCCTTCCCTCCCTTCCTTCCATAGACATGTGGATTTGGTGTATGCACTATTGGTTCAGTCTCTTCTCAGAAAGCCTGCTGGGTTTGGCCCCCACTGACAGATAGCTCCTCTTTTTCTCTTCTGGGCTACCCTGAAAAGAGCATGGGCTTCAGAGTCAGCTTCATCTAATTTCAAATCCTAGCACCACCACTTAGGTAAATTACATACTTTCTCTCTAAGCTTGAGTCTCACCAGTAAGACAGGATAAGGTTTACTTCTTGGGGGTTGAAAGGTTTTAGTGAGATAATGTTAGAAACTGCCAGGTTCATTGTAGGTGCTTAATAAAATGTCAGGTTTTCTTTTATTACTCCCTTCTCCCCGAAACAAGACAAAAGCCCTGGTGTCTGAAAGTTACCAGGTGCAGGAAGTTTGGGGTTCCAGTCAGCTCCCTCTGTGACTTTTGGTGACATTTTGAGCCCCTTATTCCTGCTCCTTATTTCTTGGCCCTCTACCCAACTCTCTACTCCACTGCTCCTGGGTTTCAAGTTTCATTTTTTTGCATACCTTCTGTGGTCCATACTTCTAGCTCTTCTCTTTCCTAGACTAAGAAATCCCTTCTCCTCCAAGAAGGACTTTATTACGCAGAGATCACAATGTGAAACAAGGGAGAGATGGAGCTGAAGGACTAGGGTTGGGTAGGGGTGTTGGATAAAAAGCTCATTTCCCTTTCCAGGAGCGTGGAATGACTAACCTGGCACCATTCTAAGGGGAAAGAAGGGTTTAACGAAGTCACAGGATTGAAGGACCCTGATGGGCAGGGGCATGGTGGGTAGTGGTTTTGGAGGGAAAGGAGGAAGCAAATGGGTAGCGGGTAGGTGAGCTCCACCTTGGGATCCAGAGCAGGCGTCGGGGGAGCTTAGAAGGGGAGGGCGTGGGGATGGGTTTGTAAGAGGGCACAGGGGGGCTCACCTGGGAAGAGGGGAAATGAGAAGATGTGGGCGGTCCCGTAGCCCACGTTCCTGAAAGCTCCTAAAGGTCCCTGGAGTAGGGTACGCCCTCCTACGAGGCCCAGGGTCCACGGGGAGGGAGGAGGCTGGACTTGTGGGCGGGGCCCGCGGAGCCGCCCCGCCCCTGCCTCCGCCTTCCCGCCGCGGTCCCCGGCTCCCCTGGCGCCTGGCTCCCCTCCCTTCTGCCCTCGTGCGGGAGGGCGGAGCTGGGCCCGCTCCATTGTGGAGAGGAGGGGAGAGGCGCGCGGGAGCCGCGCGGAGGCCCGGCCACCAGCGCCCTAGCCTCTTGGCCGCCGCGGCCGCACCTGGCGAGCCCCGCAGCCGGGATGCGGCCGGCGCCCGGGGCTGGCGGGCAG
>NW_016823439.1:534536-539781 GCF_001698545.2 Rhinopithecus bieti | reverse complement strand
CCCTAGCCTCTTGGCCGCCGCGGCCGCACCTGGCGAGCCCCGCAGCCGGGATGCGGCCGGCGCCCGGGGCTGGCGGGCAGCGCAGCGGCTCCGGGGACATGTGCGCTCGCCCAGACCGCCCGCGACCATGAGCCTGACCGCCCGCGTCTCCTGCTCCATGCTTAGCTGCTTCGTAAGTGCCCACCCTGCCTTTGGGGGTCTAGGAGGCACCCGCAGCCCCGCCCAGGGTCAACCTTCGATTTCAGCCCATCCCCCTTCCCGAGGCCCCTGGCCCGGTCCCGAACGTTTGGGGCGGGGAAGGTGGGTTAACCCGTTTATTTCTTGGACATGCTTCTATCTTTGGGTGCCGGAGATGGTCGAAGGCCAGGAATGGAAATTCTTTGGTCCATCCTGGCCCCGCAGCCGCTGCCCTTGACTGCAGATCTCTAGGCCCCGCCCTGCAGGGGTACATCTCTTTACCTCCGCCTCTCCATCTTGGTCCCACCCGCTGAATCCTTGCTTGGGGATGTGGGATGTGGCTAGTAGGCTGAATGGGACGTTAGGGGGCTGGTCGGGGAGCACGGGATGTCTGTGAGCTGGCTCGGGGCTCCAGTCCCTTCCCTCTTCCACCACTCCATCCCTCACCTGACATGCCAGCCTTTTCTCCTTGACTGTCCCCCAGACAGCCTCTCTTCTCCATCTTCCTTGTCTCTGCAGGGTTCCGTACCTCTGCATCATTCCCGGTCCTCCCCTCCTCCCGCTCTGGTTGATGCTCCTTCCCAGCTTCCCCCATCTGTCCTCTCAGCTGTCCCCCCACCCCCACCTTCCCCGTGGGTGTCTGCCAGGCCTCCTCTCTCTCTCTCCGGGCTGTCCTTGGGTCTCCTGGCTCCTCCCAGGCGCGTGGATCCCCTCAGGTCCCCTCCCTGGTGGTTGGGAGGGGAGTTCCTTCTGCTTGCTGTGGGTATTCCTCAGGAATTCCCCTCTGATTAGCAGGCAGGGCAGGTTACTTGGCAGGTAATGGGGGCCTGTCAGCAGTGTGGGTCTAACAAGAAGATAAGCCCAGCTCCCAAACACGTCTTCCTTTTGAAAGCATCGGTGAAGGCCCTCTAGAGGCGTGGGACTGAATCCCCCCACCCACTCCTCTTTGTCTCCTTCACCCGCCAGATTGAAGCTTCAGTGGCTGTAGGCGCCTAATTTCCCTCCTCTTTAAAACCAGCTGCCACACCTGTCACCTTTTCCTCAGGACAGCACTTTCCCATCCCCACTCCTGCCTTACCCTTACACGAGTCTAAGGAAGATAGTCTTTCTTTTCTTTAGTTTTCTCTCCTCCATTTTTGAAATATTGGTTCTATAGGACAGTCTCTCTTTGAAGAGTACAGATTCCCAATTCCTCCTGGGGCCTCACTCTTTCCTTAGGCTTAATAGGCTGATACTCTCTCCATTTCACCCTTCCCTGTGTCAAGTCAGATCTCTTTTCCCTTCTCTGGTGACCAGAACTTTTAGAGGTGTGTTTGTGGTTATCTGTGGATTTCTTGGTGGGGAGGGAAGCAGAATGAGCCTGATGGGCTAAGTGGAGCTTGGTGACTTAGGACTGTGGCCTTCCTACAGGGTGAGGAGGGGCCCCCCAGCCTGGAGTACATCCAAGCCAAGGATCTGTTCCCCCCCAAGGAACTAGTGAAGGAGGAGGAGAATCTTCAGGTAAGGAGGATTTGGGGGCCAGGATAGATGCGGCTCCCTGCCCAGTTAAAAAACACCCTCCCTTCTCCCAAAAATCCTCAAGGGGATCTGGTACCAGAGCTCTGGCTTCCTGTTCCCTGGTCTCTGGAGGAGGAGGGTTTGTCTGTGTATCCTGGAGCCTTTGACCCCAGGGAAGGAAAGGGAGCTTTCCTGTACAGCTGTTGCCTGGTGCTGTTACTGTGGAGAGAACTCTCCTCTCCTGCCTTGGTCCGCCTTTTCCAGAGGGGATCCCACAGATCAGGGGCTGTAGAGGAAGATAAGGTGGTCACTCACTTCTGGACTGAAGGTTTCTCTGCCCCTTGACAGGTCCCCTTCACAGTGCTGCAGGGTGAGGGAGTAGAGTTCCTGGGCCGGGCAGCCGATGCCCTCATTGCCATCTCTAACTACCGGCTGCATATCAAATTCAAGGACTCTGTCATCAACGTGAGTTTCTCTATTGTTCTTCTACCCCTAAGCTAGAATCCCTATGAGGTTCTAGCCTGGTGGAACAAGGTGGGATTGTTCCAAAGCTCTCCTTGATCATGTCGTTAAAAAAGTTGGAGGCCGGGCACAGTGGTTCACGCCTGTAATCCCAGCACTTTGGGAGGCCAAGGTGGACAGAACACTTGAGGTCAGGAGTTTGAGACCAGCCTGGCCAACATGGTGAAACTCTATTTCTACTAACAATACAAAAATTAGCCGAACTTGGTGGTACGCACCTGTAATCCCACCTACTCGGGAGGCTGAGGTGCGGGAATCTCTTGAACCGGGAGGTGGAGGTTGCAGTGAACCGAGATTGTGCCACTGCTATCCAGCTTGAGTGATAGAGTGAAACTACATCTCAAAAAAAAAAAAAAAAACAAAAAAAACTTGGGGATCCCTTCTCTTTCTCTCTGACCTCATGTTTTCCTGCCTCATTTTCCTAGCTATAGCTCTGTTTCTGGCTCATTCTCCTTTCTCCTCTTCTCTCTTTCCATTATTCTATTACTGGCCCTTCTAAGGAGCACAGTGGCATTGTTGGAAGAACACAGGCTTTGGAGTCAGACAAACCTGGGCACTTTTCCTGTGTTGCCACTGACCAGCTGGGTGACCTTGGTCAAGTCACCTAACTGAGGCTTGATTTTCTCCTCAATAATATGGGCTGAAAACACCTGCCGTGCAGGGTTATTGGGATCATTAATTGGGATCACATATGCAGAGGACTCCGTACAGTTACCAGGTGCTTAACAGACCCTCAGTAAATGTTGGTTTCCTTCCTGCTATTGATACATCAGTGCCTAGGCTAGGGTGAGGGTAAGGAGTGATACCCAGTGGGGAGTCTGAGCTTCAGTTTGCCCTTCCTCTAAAGGTCCCCTCCGGATGATTGACAGTGTGGAGAGCCGTGATATGTTCCAGTTGCACATTTCCTGCAAGGACTCCAAAGTGGTGAGGTGAGAACAACGGGGCCTCACTCAGGTCCCCTGGCCCTAGTTTTGTCCAGATCTCTGTGCTGCAGGGTTTCTCTGGTGCAAGAGAGGAAAGATCCTGCCTCACTTTCCCCAGTTGGAGGAAAAGGTGAAGACCATGTTCTGGGTTGGGAGGTCAGTGTACTGACCCATAGTATCTTGACCTGAAAAAATGGGGTAATGCTTAGTTCATGGAGTCATCGTAAGGATTAAGTGAGATAATGTGTATGTGTATGAAAGCACCGAGGACAATATCTGGCACAGAGCACTCACATTATTGTTGGTTTATTTATTTATTCGTTTGATATACATGTATTGAGTACCCTACTCAATGCCAGACTGTTTTAAGCCCTGGGGATATAGCAGGGAACAAATAGACAAAATTTTCCCTTCTCAGAGAGCTTACATCCCAATGAAGAGATACCAACCATAAGTAATAAGTAAAATTTGTGAAATGATAGTAAATGTAAAGGAAAAAAATAAAGCAGTGAAAGGGAATACGGAGTGCTATGAGGGTGAAGATTGTAAAACAATTAGGCTGGGCGCGGTGGTTCACGCCTGCAATCCCAGTACTTCGGGTGACCATGGTGGAAAGATCGCTTCAGCTTAGGAGTTCAAGATCAGCCTGGGCAACATGGCAAGACCCCATCTCTACTAAAAATATAAAAAATTAGCCAGGTGTGGTGATGCGTGGAAAGATTGCTTCAGCTTAGGAGTTCAAGATCAGCATGGGCAACATGGTGAGACCCCATCTCTACTAAAAATATGAAAAATTAGCCAGGTGTGGTGATGTGTGCCTGAAGTCCCAGCTACTCAAGAGGCTGAGATGGGAGGACTTCTTGAGCCTGAGAAGTTGAGGCTGCAGTGAACTGTGATGACAGTACTGCACTCTGGCCTAGGTGACAGAGTGAGACCCTGTCTCAAAAAAACAAAATGAAAGTGATCAGAGAAGCTGCACCAAAAAGGTGGCAGTTGAGTCAAGACTTGAAGAAAGTGGCCATGTGGGTATTTGGGGGAAGAGTGTGCCAGAGAGAGAGAATGGCAAGTGCAAAGGCCCTGAGGTGGGTGTGTGCCTGCATATTGGAAGACTGGCAGGGAGGCTGGTGTGGTTGGAGTAGAGTGCCTGTGGGTGAGAGTAGTCGGTTATAAGATCTGAGAACAAAGCGAGGTGTCAGACATTTTGTCATGAAGACTGGCTTTTACTTTGAGGGAACTGAGAAACCACTGGAGGATTTTGAGCAAAGGCGTGATGTGATCTGATTAATGTTTCATAGAATCACGCTGGCTGCTCTATTGAGACTAGATGAAAGAATGGGGGCAAGAGCAAAAGCAAAAACTGGGAGGCTAGTTAGGAAGCTATTGCAGTTGCCCAGATGAGAGATCATGGCGGCCTGTCTGAGGCGGTAGCAGCCAAAGCGGTGAGAAGCAGTCAGATTCTGGGTGTATTTTGAAGGTGGAGATGACAAGATTTGCTGACAGATTTGAAATGAAAGAAAGAGGAATCTGGGATGACTCCAAGGTTTATTAAAAGGATACCCACTTTAGAGCCTACCATGTGCTCAGGTCTGTGGGGCATTCAGAGGAACATTCACACTGCTCTTTCCTTCAAGGAGGCTAAACTCTAGCTGCTGGAAGAAGACCTAACATATGGCAATGCTATGGGGAAATGTGGTGCTTAGTACTCCAAGCAGGCCAGGCACGGTGGCACATACCTGTAATCCCAGTACTTTGGGAGGCCGAGGCAGGAGGATCGCTTGAGCCCAGGAGTTCAAGATCAGTTTGGGCAACATAGAGAGACCCTGTCCCTACGAAGAATTTAAAAAGTTATTGCACAATTATGGTCTCAACTACTCAGGGGACTGAGTTGGGAGGATTGCCTGAGCCCAGGAGGTCGAGGCTGCAGGGAGCTGTGATTGCGCCACTACACTCCAGCCTGGGTGACAGAGCAAGAGCAAGACTCTCTCTCAAAAAAAAAAAAGAAAAAAAAGAAAAAAAAAGGTGTGTGTATATATACATATTCCAAGCACATTAAGAATCAAGAGAGGAAGGAGTTTCTGGAATAGAGTAGGCTGGGAAGCCTTCAAGGAAGAGGTGAGATCAAAACT
>NW_016823439.1:522954-534019 GCF_001698545.2 Rhinopithecus bieti | reverse complement strand
AAAAAAAACTTGGGGATCCCTTCTCTTTCTCTCTGACCTCAGGTTTTCCTGCCTCATTTTCCTAGCTATAGCTCTGTTTCTGGCTCATTCTCCTTTCTCCTCTTCTCTCTTTCCATTATTCTATTACTGGCCCTTCTAAGGAGCACAGTGGCATTGTTGGAAGAACACAGGCTTTGGAGTCAGACAAACCTGGGCACTTTTCCTGTGTTGCCACTGACCAGCTGGGTGACCTTGGTCAAGTCACCTAACTGAGGCTTGATTTTTCTCCTCAATAATATGGGCTGAAAACACCTGCCGTGCAGGGTTATTGGGATCATTAATTGGGATCACATATGCAGAGGACTCCGTACAGTTACCAGGTGCTTAACAGACCCTCAGTAAATGTTGGTTTCCTTCCTGCTATTGATACATCAGTGCCTAGGCTAGGGTGAGGGTAAGGAGTGATACCCAGTGGGGAGTCTGAGCTTCAGTTTGCCCTTCCTCTAAAGGTCCCCCTCCGGATGATTGACAGTGTGGAGAGCCGTGATATGTTCCAGTTGCACATTTCCTGCAAGGACTCCAAAGTGGTGAGGTGAGAACAACGGGGCCTCACTCAGGTCCCCTGGCCCTAGTTTTGTCCAGATCTCTGTGCTGCAGGGTTTCTCTGGTGCAAGAGAGGAAAGATCCTGCCTCACTTTCCCCAGTTGGAGGAAAAGGTGAAGACCATGTTCTGGGTTGGGAGGTCAGTGTACTGACCCATAGTATCTTGACCTGAAAAAATGGGGGTAATGCTTAGTTCATGGAGTCATCGTAAGGATTAAGTGAGATAATGTGTATGTGTATGAAAGCACCGAGGACAATATCTGGCACAGAGCACTCACATTATTGTTGGTTTATTTATTTATTCGTTTGATATACATGTATTGAGTACCCTACTCAATGCCAGACTGTTTTAAGCCCTGGGGATATAGCAGGGAACAAATAGACAAAATTTTCCCTTCTCAGAGAGCTTACATCCCAATGAAGAGATACCAACCATAAGTAATAAGTAAAATTTGTGAAATGATAGTAAATGTAAAGGAAAAAAATAAAGCAGTGAAAGGGAATACGGAGTGCTATGAGGGTGAAGATTGTAAAACAATTAGGCTGGGCGCGGTGGTTCACGCCTGCAATCCCAGTACTTCGGGTGACCATGGTGGAAAGATCGCTTCAGCTTAGGAGTTCAAGATCAGCCTGGGCAACATGGCAAGACCCCATCTCTACTAAAAATATAAAAAATTAGCCAGGTGTGGTGATGCGTGGAAAGATTGCTTCAGCTTAGGAGTTCAAGATCAGCATGGGCAACATGGTGAGACCCCATCTCTACTAAAAATATGAAAAATTAGCCAGGTGTGGTGATGTGTGCCTGAAGTCCCAGCTACTCAAGAGGCTGAGATGGGAGGACTTCTTGAGCCTGAGAAGTTGAGGCTGCAGTGAACTGTGATGACAGTACTGCACTCTGGCCTAGGTGACAGAGTGAGACCCTGTCTCAAAAAAACAAAATGAAAGTGATCAGAGAAGCTGCACCAAAAGGTGGCAGTTGAGTCAAGACTTGAAGAAAGTGGCCATGTGGGTATTTGGGGAAGAGTGTGCCAGAGAGAGAGAATGGCAAGTGCAAAGGCCCTGAGGTGGGTGTGTGCCTGCATATTGGAAGACTGGCAGGGAGGCTGGTGTGGTTGGAGTAGAGTGCCTGTGGGTGAGAGTAGTCGGTTATAAGATCTGAGAACAAAGCGAGGTGTCAGACATTTTGTCATGAAGACTGGCTTTTACTTTGAGGGAACTGAGAAACCACTGGAGGATTTTGAGCAAAGGCGTGATGTGATCTGATTAATGTTTCATAGAATCACGCTGGCTGCTCTATTGAGACTAGATGAAAGAATGGGGCAAGAGCAAAAGCAAAACTGGGAGGCTAGTTAGGAAGCTATTGCAGTTGCCCAGATGAGAGATCATGGCGGCCTGTCTGAGGCGGTAGCAGCCAAAGCGGTGAGAAGCAGTCAGATTCTGGGTGTATTTTGAAGGTGGAGATGACAAGATTTGCTGACAGATTTGAAATGAAAGAAAGAGGAATCTGGGATGACTCCAAGGTTTATTAAAAGGATACCCACTTTAGAGCCTACCATGTGCTCAGGTCTGTGGGGCATTCAGAGGAACATTCACACTGCTCTTTCCTTCAAGGAGGCTAAACTCTAGCTGCTGGAAGAAGACCTAACATATGGCAATGCTATGGGGAAATGTGGTGCTTAGTACTCCAAGCAGGCCAGGCACGGTGGCACATACCTGTAATCCCAGTACTTTGGGAGGCCGAGGCAGGAGGATCGCTTGAGCCCAGGAGTTCAAGATCAGTTTGGGCAACATAGAGAGACCCTGTCCCTACGAAGAATTTAAAAGTTATTGCACAATTATGGTCTCAACTACTCAGGGGACTGAGTTGGGAGGATTGCCTGAGCCCAGGAGGTCGAGGCTGCAGGGAGCTGTGATTGCGCCACTACACTCCAGCCTGGGTGACAGAGCAAGAGCAAGACTCTCTCTCAAAAAAAAAAAGAAAAAAAAGAAAAAAAAAGGTGTGTGTATATATACATATTCCAAGCACATTAAGAATCAAGAGAGGAAGGAGTTTCTGGAATAGAGTAGGCTGGGAAGCCTTCAAGGAAGAGGTGAGATCAAAACTATCTTCAAAGCATCAGTAGGATGTGGCTAGGCAGAGAGGAGACATTATCAAGCAGAAGATAAACCAAGGGGATGGGAAGGATGTGAGCAGGACTTCCCGCCTGAAGCAGAAGGTTTGAATTAGGGAGTCATAGGAGATAACACTGGTCCGTTAGGGTAGGGACAAGGAGTGCAGACTTTCAGGGCCACGTGGTAGCATTTAGATTTGACACAGGAACCAGTAGGGCCCCATTCGAGAGGATAAGTATGCTTCAAACACAGGAGTTCCTGGGAAGAGAATTATCACAAGAGACAACTTCTGTTGGGTGTTGGCCAGTGTCCCTCGTTCCCCCACCCCAGGTCCCCACTGCTTTACCTCTTGCTTTGCAGCCTCTCTTCACAGCCTTCCTGTGGCTGTGTTTTTGACCCTGATAGCTCCATGGCACAACTGCACTTTGCCTCACCCAGGCCTGTGGCTTCTTGCCTGGCAGGTGTCACTTCTCCACTTTCAAGCAGTGCCAAGAGTGGCTCTCACGGCTAAGCCGAGCCACAGCAAGACCTGCCAAGCCTGAGGACCTCTTTGCCTTTGCCTACCACGCCTGGTGCCTGGGGCTGACTGAGGAGGACCAGCATACTCACCTATGTCAGCCAGGTGAGGCCAGTCTATTTTCTTTGGGAGGCTGCTTCTTACCCCTTGGTTCTCATCCCTCCTCCACTCCTGCACATTGGTGCTCTGGGAAGCTAACCATCGTGGGGGCTCTGTTGCAGGTGAGCACATACGTTGTCGGCAGGAGGCGGAGCTTGCAAGGATGGGCTTTGACCTGCAGAACGTCTGGAGAGTCTCACACATCAACAGCAACTACAAGTGAGAGGGTTGGGGACCAAAACTCCTTCCACACCAAATGGCTTCCGTGTTTGGACAAAGCGTGGTGGGCACAGCTTCTGAGTCTGTGAGGGAGGAAGGCTTCTGGTTTTTCTTCCCACAAAGCCATCCCCAGGGATCCTGTCGTCACATGTTTTAGACCCAGTGCGGTGACCCCCACCTGCTCTCTTCTCAGATTGTGCCCCAGTTACCCCCAGAAGCTGCTGGTTCCTGTGTGGATCACTGACAAAGAGCTGGAGAATGTGGCTTCCTTCCGCTCCTGGAAGCGGATCCCGGTGGTTGTGTATAGGTGAGGCAGTGGGGCCGGGAAGTAGGGAGGCCATTTCTTACGTAACAAGGAAAGAGTCAGTATTGGAGGTTTTGGGTAACCTGATTGCCTGGGAATTGACACTATGGGGAAGTATGAAATAATTTTAAAACAAAAACTATCTTAGTTTTTTCTCCTAAGAATAAGGCTATTAGGGAGTTTATTCATTCCCCCCCTTTTTTAGAGAGAGAGAGAAAGAGAGGAGAGAGAGAGAGTGTGTGTGTGTGTGTGTGTGTGTGTGTGTGTGTGTAAACATTGGTACACGGGTTGGCAAACTGGCCTGCAGACAAAATCTGGCTTATAGTCTATTATATAAAACGGCTTGTAAGCTGTGAATGGTTTTTACATTTTAAAGGGCTATTTTAAAAAAACAAAGAAGAAATAATACATGACAGAAACTGGTTGTGACCCATAAGACCAAAATTTGTTGTCTGACTTTTACTGAAAATGTTTGCTGATCTCTGCACTAGAATATTGTAGCTAAAATAGAGTGAGACAGGAAGTAACCCTGAAGTTTGGAATTGTTCCTGTTCTTGGCTCAGCCAGGCCTTGTTCTCCTGCTGGGTGTCTGTACCTGGAGCAGTTGCTGTGCATATTTGATGAGTCAAGGTCACCTTGGGCGTATAGAGCCCTTTTGAGAAAATATGTGTGATGGTGCTTTGTGAACTGTGAAGCCTGCTAGAGATGCTGGGGCTTTTGGTTGCTGTTATGGCCTGGATGAGTGGGTAGCCCCTGCTGGCTCTAGAGACTTTGGTCTAACCCCCTGAGGTAGGCCTCTGGAGGCTTCGAATGCCAAGGGCATTACGGTTTCTTCTGTTTTGTCAGACACTTGCGCAATGGGGCTGCCATTGCCCGCTGCAGCCAGCCAGAGATCAGCTGGTGGGGCTGGCGCAATGCTGATGATGAGTATCTGGTCACGTCCATCGCTAAAGCCTGTGCCCTGGACCCGGGGACAAGGGCCACTGGGGGCTCCCTCAGCACCGGGAATAATGATACCAGCGAGGCGTGTGATGCAGACTTTGGTAAGGTGTGGATGATGCTAACCCCCCAGGGAGCAGGCCCCCTCCTTGACTTGACTGGCTCCCAGGGAGTCCTCAGTGAGAGTCTGGGAAGATGACCGCACACAGGGTGCTGGGGTCCCTGCCTTGTCAGAAGCTGTGGAGTGTGAGGGGTCTGTAGTTGCATGTTCTGCCTTCTGAGAGGGAGTGCCAGAGGGCCAGCAGGAGGCTGGGTGGCTGGCTGACTCAGGGGCTCCTTGCTGCTGTGTGTTTAGATTCCTCTCTGACTGCGTGCTCTGGAGTGGAGAGCACAGCAGCCCCCCAGAAGCTGCTGATCCTGGATGCGCGATCCTACACAGCAGCAGTGGCCAACCGGGCCAAGGGTGGAGGCTGTGAATGCGAAGGTATTGCTCTTATCCTGGTGTCTGTAGCCAGCCTGTGCTGTGGGTGGCTTTGGTGAGGAGGGGGTTGGCGGCCGTTTGTACAGTGGAAAGAGCCCAAACAAACCTGGCTTGGAATCACAACTTTGCTCCCTACTAGCTATGGCTATGACTATGCTGAAGTTGCCTAATCTGTCCAAGCTTTATTTTCAATTTTACAAGAAGGGGGTGTTACAAACTTTGCAAAATTGTTGGGATGGTTAGAAGTTGCCTATGTAGGCTGTGCCCAGTGGCTCACACCTGTAATTCTAGCACTTTGGGAGGCAGAGGCAGGCGGATGACTTGAGCTCAGGAGTTCGAGACCAGCCTAGGCAACATGGCGAAACCCCGCCTCTATCAAAAATACAAACCATTAGCTGGGCATGGTGGTGCACTCCTGTGGTCCCATCGCAGCCACTCAGGTGACTGAGGCATGAGAATCTCTTGAAGAGGCAGAGGTTGCAATGAGCTGATATCATGCCACTGCACTGTAGCCTGAGTGACCATGAGACCCTGTCTCAAAAAAGAAAAAGAAGTTGTATATATAAAAGTATTGCTGCAGAGCAGCTACTATTTATTGAGAATTTAGTATATATTGTCTTTCTAAATACTGCTGTCATCTGTCATTACTGTTACTATTATTAGTATATGGCACCTGAGTCTCCAGAGATACAAGTGTGATTCAGATTTCAAAACTGTATTTAGTTCCCATGCTGGAGTGCTCTGCCCGGCCAGGGAAGCTTTGTCCACCAGGGACCACTCTTGTCCTGGATGCCTGTTTCCAGGACGTGCTTTTTTTTTTTTTTTGAGACAGAGTCTCGCTCTGTCACCCAGGCTGGAGTGTAGTGGCGAGATCTCGGCTCACTGCAACTTCTGTCTCCCAGGTTCAAGCAATTCTCCTGCCTCAGCCTCCCAAGTAGCTGGGATTACAGGTGCCCGCCACTATGCCCAGCTCATTTTTGTATTTTTAGTAGAGACGGGGTTTCACTGTGTTAGTCAGGCTGTTCTTGAACTCCTGACCTCAGGTGATCCACCTGCTTTGGCCTCCCAAAGTGTTGGGATTACAGGCGTGAGCCACCGCACCCAGCCTAGGACGTGCTTTTACGTCCCACTCTCCTGTCATGTCTACAGAGTACTATCCCAACTGTGAGGTCGTGTTCATGGGAATGGCCAACATCCATGCCATCCGGAACAGCTTTCAGTACCTCCGGGCTGTGTGTAGCCAGATGCCGGATCCTAGCAAGTAGGTGTTCCCTACTTGGATTCCTTACAGTCTCATTCCTTACCCAGTACCTCTTATTCTTGGAAGATTAGATGGGGAGATGAGAAGTTCGGAGAGCAGGAGACCTGAGGGCCTGGGTGGAGTTGGGTGCCATGGGCTAGTTCCAAGAACCCTTCCACTTCTCAGCCAACACTTTGGCGTGGTCACAGGACATTGAATTCCTTTCGTTTGGATCAGTTGTTCTACTCAAAGAACCCAGAGAACTGGGGAGAGAAAATGGCTGAATGCGCATGTGATGCTCCCCAGTTCCTCTTTTGAGCCTCAGAAGCTCTTATCTGCTGCAGGTCCTGTCTTTCCTACCTTCCTGCTAGATGCCTCTTGTCCAAAAGGCCCCGGGTTGTACCTCTTTGTTTCAGTTCTCACTGGGGACTTTGTTGGGTGGGGCTGGCTGTGGATGGAGGAGAGACTGTTGTGGCCTCAGCTCCCTTTGTGACCGACTTGATTTCTGCTCTCGTGTAGCTGGTTGTCAGCATTGGAGAGTACCAAATGGCTGCAGCACTTGTCGGTGATGCTAAAAGCAGCTGTGCTGGTGGCAAATACAGTAGACCGGGAAGGCCGGCCTGTGCTGGTACACTGCTCCGATGGCTGGGACCGCACACCGCAGATCGTAGCCCTGGCCAAAATATTACTGGACCCATATTACAGGACGTTGGAGGTATTGAGAGGAATTGGGTGGGAAGACCAGAGGGAATGTGGGAGGAGGGAAGGTGTTGAGCCCTCTGGATCTGTCCTGGGGATCTTTCAGTAGAGGACATTGGTGGCTTTTTTTTTTCCTTTTTTTTCAACTCCCAAAGCTTTGGAAACTTGGTGGCTTTTAGTCCTCTTCTAGGTCCAGTCCTATTTTTCTTTGAAGCTGCCAGCTCCCTGCTTTGGGCAGTTCCCGGGAGAGCAGCACATCAGCATTTCCAGAGAGGCCCTATGTTTGAATAGTTTCTTTTTTTGCAGGGCTTCCAAGTGTTAGTGGAGTCTGACTGGCTGGATTTTGGGCACAAGTTTGGAGATCGCTGTGGCCACCAAGAGAATGTGGAAGACCAAAACGAACAATGCCCTGTGTTCCTCCAGTGGCTTGATTCTGTTCATCAGTTGCTTAAGCAGTTCCCCTGCCTGTTTGAATTTAATGAAGCATTCCTGGTAAGTCCTAAACTCTAAACAAGAGGGATGGGGAATGACAGCCCGAGGCCCCCAGGTGCAAGCTCTCTCTGCCTTCTAGGTAAAACTGGTGCAACACACATACTCCTGCCTCTATGGCACCTTCCTGGCCAACAACCCCTGTGAGCGAGAGAAGCGCAACATCTACAAGCGGACCTGCTCTGTGTGGGCGCTCCTTCGAGCTGGCAATAAAAACTTTCATAACTTCCTCTACACACCCAGCTCAGACATGGTGAGTCTCAGCCCTTTTCCTATAGGTGCTATTTAGAAACCTATAGGAGAAGGAGCTGAATCAGTAGGGAAAATGTAGAGTCAAGGGCTTAGGGAAAGAAAAGGTACCAGGGACTCTTGACAGAGCACTAGTATTGGGCTGCTTCCCTAGGTCCTGCATCCTGTTTGTCATGTCCGGGCCCTGCACCTCTGGACAGCTGTTTATCTGCCAGCATCATCTCCATGCACACTTGGGGAGGAAAACATGGATCTTTACCTTTCCCCAGTGGCCCAGAGCCAGGAGTTCTCTGGCCGCTCTCTGGACAGGTAAGAAAAGCCCTTCTTCCTTTCTCCTCTCTCCACTAGGAAAGCAATAACTGTTTCCCATTTCATCTAAATGTTCTCTTTCTTTCTTTTTTTTTTTTTGAGACGGAATCTAGCTTTGTCGCCCAGGCTGGAGTGCAGTGGCGCAATCTCAGCTCACTGCAACCTCCACTTCTCAGGTTCAAACGCTTCTCCTGCCTCAGCCTTCCGAGTAGCTGGGATTACAGGCGCTGACCACCACCCCCAGCGAATTTTTGTATTTTCAGTAGAGACGGGGTTTCACCGTGTTGGCCAGGCTGGTCTCGAACTCCTGACCTCAGATGATCCACCTGCCCCGGCCTCCCAAAGTGCTGGGATTACAGGTGTGAGCCACCGTGCCCGGCCTCTTTCTGAGGTATTTAAAAGCAATTTCTTGAGTCATTTGCAGGAAAAGCTTGGCCAAGACTTGTAGCTAGCCTGGAGTGCACTCTGTGTATTTTCAAGGTCCTCTGAAGATAACGTTGGATACTTTTTTTCCTGAAGGAACTGCTATCACCCTGTATGATATACCCAAGCAGGGGAGAGAACAAAACAGAAAGGACTATTTTAGGAAGGTTTGTGAGAATGGTCTTGATTTTTGTTCACTGGTACAGGGCATGGAGAGCTTACTGTATTAGTAGCAACCTTTGTTGTGTCCAGCATTAGCTTCCAGAAACATCTGACTCTCAGGGAAATGGGTTCCCAGCAGGGGGATGGCCTTATATTACTCCATCAGAAAAAGGCCAGAATTGAAAAGGGAGACATAAAATTAGTTATCTTCTGGCTGAATGTCTGGGGGGAAGTGAGATGGTGTTGGTTAAATTATGAGAGTAGTACCTGTTTCTTGTTTTTAAAAAAAATAGTCAGTATAAAAGTAGAAAATCCCTTATGATCCTTGTCCCCACAGGTGTCCACTATTAACATTTGATATGTGTCTTTCCAGATGTTTATCTCTACATAGGTAAATCCACACTCATGCTCTCATATGGAAACATTTTTTATAAATAAAATCAGAATATTTTTACATACCCTTTTTACTTTTTTGCATATTCTGCAACTTGTTTTTCCCACTTTGTATTAGATTGTCTTCTCATGACAGTACATCTAAATTTCCTTTCTTGTTTTTATTGGCTTCAGAGTAGTCCACAATTTATATAACCAGATTCCTATTCATCATTTAGGTAACTTCCATTTTTTAAAAATCATTACAGGGAGTGCTTTAGTGAACATCCTTATATGTGTAACTTTTTACAAAATTGTAAAATACGGGCTGGGCATGGTGACTTATGCCTGTAATACCAGCATTTTGGGAGGCTGAAGTGGGCAGATCACTTGAGGTCAGGAGTTCAAGGCCAGCCTGGCCAACATGGTGAAACCCTGTCTCTACTAAAAATACAAAAATTAGCTGGGCATGGTGGCGGGCACCTGTAATCCCAGCTACTCGGGAGGCTGAAGCATGAAAGTCGCTTGAATCTGGGGGGCGGAGATTGCGGTGAGCCAAGATCGCGCCACTGCACTCCAACCTGGACAACACAGCGAGACTGCGTCTCAAAAAAACAAAAAAAAAAATTGTGAAATACACATGCTATTTACCATCTACACCATTTTTAAGTACATAGTTTAGTAGGGTTACTTTGTAGTTTTTTTTTTGTCTTGTTTTGTTTTTTTAAAGACAGAGTTGGGCTCTGTTGCCCAGGCTGGACTTCAGTGGCACAATCTCAGCTCATTGCAACCTCTGCCTCCCAGGTTCAAGTGATTCTCCTGCCCCAACCTCCCAAGTAGCTGGGATTACAGGCATGCGCCACCATGCCCAGCTAATTTTTGTATTTGTAGTAGAGACGGGGTTTTACTATGTTGGTCATACTGGTCTCAAACTCCTGACCTCAAGTTACCCACCCACCTCGGCCTCCCAAAGTGTTGAGATTCATGTGTGAGCTCCTGCGCCTGGCCAGTAGGGTTACTTTGTATGCATATTTTTGCACTTGTGCTAGTATTTTTGCCAGATAAATGAAAATACTGTGCTCAAAGGATATATATATATCTCTCAAATTTTGATATTTGCTTATTGGCTGAGAGCTTTTTTTTTTTTTTTTTTTAAGAGACAGGGTCTTGTTCTGTCACTCACGCTGGAGTGCAGTGGCACAATTATAGCTTAGTGTAACCTCAAACTCCTGAGCTCAAGTAATCCTTATGTTTCAGCCTCCCAGGGAGCTAATTAGCTCATTAGGCACGTGCCCATTTTTATTTTTTGTACAGACAGGGTCTGTTGCCCACATTAGTCTTAAACTCCTGGCCTTGAGTGATCTTCCTGTCTTGGCCTCCCAAAACACTGGAATTACAGGCTAAAAGTTTTTAAAATATGACATATGTTATTGATTGAATATTATAAAGGAAAACAAAAAACCCAGCATCCCAAATTACTGGTTTTAGGGTCTTTTGAACTAAGTCATTGTGAGGGGACCATGATAGGTTTCAGGAATTCAGTGACTTTTTTTCCTTCCCCAAACTATGCAGAATTTGGCTATAGGTTCATAGGTTTACTTTTCCTGGGAGAGGGGTCATAACTTTTAATCAAATTTTTAATAAGCTCTGTGACCCATTTAATAATCATTTCATTAACTTAGTATCTGATTTATCAATTCAACAAATGTTTCTTTAATACCTACAAGTTGCCTATTACTGTACTAGGTTTTGTGGCTACACCAAATAAATAGAAGATATTGGTTCTACTTTCAAGATAATTTTAAGCTGTAAGATAAGACACAGAGCAACTAGAGAACAATTCTTTTTTTTTTTTTTTTTTTTTTTTTT
>NW_016823439.1:510429-522617 GCF_001698545.2 Rhinopithecus bieti | reverse complement strand
TCACTGTGTCACCAGGCTGCAGTGCAGTGACTCAATCTTGGCTCACTGCAACCTCTACCTCCTGGGTTCAAGTGATTCTCCTGCCTCAGCCTCCAGGGTAGCTGGGACTACAGGCATCCGCCACCACACCCTCATTTTTCTTATTTTTAGTAGAGACAGGATTTCACCATGTTGGCCAGGATGGTCTCAATCTCTTGACCTCATGATCTACCCGCCTCGGCCTCTCGAAGTGCTGGGATTACAGGTGTGAGCCACTGCACCCGGCCAACTAGAGAACAATTGTAAGTCAGCATCTAAGCAGATAAGAATGTGTATAGTTCAGGCTGGGCGCAGTGGCTTATGCCTGTAATCCCAGCACTTTGGGAGGCCAAGGTGCGCAGGTTGCTTGAGCCCAGGAGTTTGAGACCAGCCTGGACAACGTGGCAAAACTCCACCTCTACAAAAAATACAAAAATTAGCCAGGCATGGTGGCGTGCGCCGTGATCCCAGCTACTTGGCGGGCTGAGGCAGGAGGATTGTTTGCGCCCAGGAGGTCGAGGCTGCAGTGAGCTGTGATTGTGCTATGGCACTCCAGCCTGGGTGATAGAGCGAGACCTTATCTCAAAAAAAAAAAATAACGTGTATAGTTCAAAGCTTTAGAGAAATGATGTGTGTTTTAAAAGGGTCATTTGGTGGCTGTTTTACTCAGGAAATTTTCGTGAAGGACCAGACAAGAACTGTGGGTCTGTTTGTGTTCTCTGTATCTGGCTTAGAATCTGGCACATAATAAGTAAATTTAAATAAATTTACTGAGGTAAAAATTTACTTAAAACTTGACAAACAGCTGGGTGTGGTGGCTCATGCTTGTAATCCCAGCACTTTGGGAGGCCAAGGTGGGCGGATCACAAGGTCAGGAGATCAAGACCATCCTGGCTAACATGGTGAAACCACATCTCTATTAAAAATACAAAAAAAAAAAAAATTAGCGGGCGCCTGTAGTCCTAACTATTCAGGAGGCTGAGGCAGGAGAATGGCATGAATCTGGGAAGGTGGAGGTTACAGTGAGCCGAGATAGTGCCACTGCACTCCAGCCCGGGTGACAGAGCGAGACTCTGTCTCAAAAAAAAAAAAACATCTGGACAAATGAATGAAATAAAGGGAGTTGTGAGCTTAGTAACAAGGTTAGTGGAGAGGGGTCCAAAGGAAGTAGATACATGAGAGGTAGGGTTTTTTTTTGAAATGGAGTCTTGCTCCATTGCCCAGGCTGGAGTGTGGTCACACAATCTTCTCAGCTCACTGCAACCTCCGCCCACCGTGTTCAGCTGATTCTCCTGCCTCAGCCTCCCGAGTAGCTGGGATTACTAATTTTGTATTAGTAATAGTAGCTGGGCTAATTTTTGTATTTGTAATAGAGACGGGGTTTCGCCACATTGGTCAAGGTGGTCTCGAACTCCTGGCCTCAAGTGATCTGCTCACCTTGGCCTCCCAAAGTGCTGGGATTATAGGAGTGAGCCACTACGCCTGGGCAAGAGGTAGTTTTTTTTTTTTTTTAAAAGAACTTCTGTGGCTGGCAGGGGTTGAGAAGGGGCTATTTTAAGGAATAGAGAGAAATATAAGACAGGTCATTGAGGGCATTGAAGGCTTTAAACATTACAGTAGAGTTTGTTTTGATTCAGTTGTCAATAGGAAGTCACTGTAGGAAGTCACTGTGATCTTCTGACAGTGGGATCCTTGGAGAACTAATCAGTGAATACAGGGTAGCTGGAGGCACAGAGACCAGCCAGCACTGCTGTAGTAGTTTAGGTATGAGGGGAAGAGTCCCTGGCCAAGAGAAAGGATTAAATTTAGAAGCACTGTAGAGAATCATTGGCAGGCTACAGAATTGATTGAAAGTTGGAGAGTAGAAGTGAAAAGTACTTTGCGTCCCAAGTATCTGAGCTTAGAAAGTAGGAGAATATTAGTACCGCTAATAGACATTGAAAAGTCGAGAGACAAGCCAGTTTGGGGAGAAAGCGGAGATACAGGGAAATTGGGATTGAAATATTAGTTGACAGCAAAGAAGGAGGTGTGTTGTAGGCAGCTCAAGATGGAGAGTGGATTTTGAGGAATAACTGGTATAAAGATTTTAAAGGAAATGGTCTCTGTAACAACTGACCTGACTTACCTTTGATTCTACCTTTGCCTAGATCAAAAATGTCCTACTGTCTTTTTTCTTATCCTTCCATTAAAGTCATAAACACATTCTTGTATACCCATCTCAAATCCTACCCTCTCTGTGTAGCCTTCCTTGACCACCTAGCTGGATGAGCTCGCTCTCCTTGTTCTAAACTCAGGTATTAGTATCTCTGTCAACATTGCTGATTAACCTTTGGTACACATAGAATGAGTTGTGGAGGATGGCAGAATGTTGTTATTTGAATTGGGACGAAGAACACATCAGAGTTAATTATAGTCTTCTATTTGTTGTTGTTGTTTGAGACAGTCTTGCTCTGTCACCCAGGCTGGAATGTAGTGGTGCGATCTCGGCTCACTGCAATCTCTGCCTCTTGCCTCCCAGGCTCAAGCGATTCTCATGTCTCAGCCTCCCAAGTAGTAGCTGGGTTTACAGGTGTGCACCATCACACTCAGCTAGTTTTTGTATTTTTAGTAGAGATGGGATTTCACCATGTTGGCCAGGCTGGTCTTGAACTCCTGGCCTCAAGAGATCTGCCTGCCTTGACCTCCCAAAGTGTTGAGATTACGGGAGTGAGCCACTGTGGCCGGCATATTCTTTACTTCTTTTGTATGCTTGAAAGTTTCCATAATAAAAAATAAAATGAAAAGAAAGAAGTCAGCTGTGGCACTTAAAAGACTACAGATCCCTGGGCCTCACTCTTGGCCGTTCTTATTCATTAGGTCTTGGGTGGACCCTGGTTGTCTGGATGTCTAAGAAGATCCACCAGGATGCCTGATGTATATCACACATTCAATTGGCACCTAGCAGTGGAAAGTTGATGTGGTATTTTGAGCTCATTCATTCATTTCTCAAGTCATTTGCCCCTGGTAGTGTGCTAGGTGCTGGGGATTCAAATAAGACAGAGTCCTGCCATCAGCACACTTCAGCAGAGGGAGTTAAACAAGTAAACAATGAAGTGCAATAATGTGTTATAGGAAGCACTGAGCAATGTGCTTTGATGTGGATTCTTTTGTTTAATCTTCATAATAGCTTTAAGAGCTAGGTACTTTAACCTTTATTCCATAGATGAGGGATCTGAGGCTTAGAGAAGTTAAAGTCACACAGCAAAGATGTTGTTAAATTGGGATTTGAGCCCTGCCTATGGGACTCCAGGAACTCTAATTATAACGACTGTTTTTGCCTTCCTGGAATTTCATACCATTAAAAAAAAATCAAAATTGGTCATAAAAGTTATATCAAATATGTATAAAACATTTATTTTAAGTTTCAAAAATCAATTACTTAAAATAAGCTGCGTTGTAACTCTGCCTTTGGGGGATATTTCCGCTGGGCTGAACTGATTGAGCCATCTAAAAATAGGAGGCCAGTGAAGTCTCTACTGCTTCCCTGGTGAATTTCCCTCAAGTTTTCATTGCTCTAAGGACTTTGAACTGCATAAATAATCAGGATGGTCATTCTTGAAAATGTCCCTTAACCCATCTGGTATATATGAATGCCTCTAGAGCTCTGAGTGCTATATACCAGGGGAAGTTTCCATGGGGCCTTGGGAATCAGAGGAGCACACTGCTGCTAAGTGGTTATCAAGAGCAGTGCTGAGGGAGTTGTGTTGTCTTAATCAAGTTTGTGGTTATTATGTTTGTGGTTGGTTGCCTATATTTTGAATTCTCATAGCATCTCTACAAGGTATGATTTATTATCATCATTGTATAAAGGGAAAGACCAAGTATCTGGGAGGTTAATTTACTTATTTGTAGTCATGTAGCTAATTAGTGTCAGAGCCAATATGTTCTAGCTCCAAAACCCATCTTCTTTCTGTTTTATTGTGATGGAGGCAGTGGGATATTGGGTTTGAGTCTCAGGTATAGTCCTGACTGGAACAGTAGATTCAGAAGGCATTGGCATAGAAGGCAGCTGAAACCACTGTAGTGGTTGAGATTGCCCAGGGAGACTGGTAGGTTGAGTGCTGACAAAAGCTGAGGATAGATTTTTGGGTTCCGGAGGACAGGGTCCATGTCTCATGCTTTTTTTTACAGAATAAACTTTCAGTGAACATTGATTATTTGTGATCTTAAGGGTCATTATTTCTAAACTTAAGTATTCTTAAGTGTCATTATTTCTAAACTCTGGCTTTGACATTGCTCCATTGATTCAGCTCCATATATTGTATTGCAAGTGCCCATCTCCTGACCTGGAGGTGTTATATTTGTCATTCCAGATTACCTAAAACCAGATCCATGGATGATCTTCTTTCTGCCTGTGACACAAGCAGCCCCCTGACTCGTACATCCAGTGACCCTAACCTGAATAACCACTGTCAGGAGGTCAGGGTAGGCCTGGAGCCCTGGCACAGCAATCCTGAGGGATCAGAGACAACCTTTGTGGACTCTGGGGTAGGAGGTCCTCAGCAGACTGTAGGAGAAGTGGGTCTTCCTCCTCCTCTGCCCAGCAGCCAGAAAGACTACTTGAGCAATAAACCTTTCAAGAGTCACAAAAACTGTTCTCCAAGTTACAAATTGCTTAATACCGCAGTGCCTCGGGAAATGAAGAGCAACACCTCTGATCCTGAGATCAAAGTCCTGGAAGAGACTAAGGGACCAGCTTCCAACCCTTCTGCCCAGAATGAGGTGGGTAGGACTTTAGATGGCACAGGGGAGCCACCTGAACATTGTCCTGAAACAGAAGCTGTCAGTGCACTCTCCAAGGTCATTTCTAACAAGTGTGATGGAGTTTGTAATTTTCCTGAGTCTTCCCAGGACTCTCCTACAGGTGTGCCCCAACAGGCCCAGCCAGACTCCATGCTAGGTGTGCCCTACAAATGTGTTCTCGATCACAGCCTCAGCACCCTTTGCAACCCACCAAGTGCTGCCTGCCAAACTCCTCTAGGCCCAAGGGCTGACTTCCTCAACCAAGATCCCTCAGGGTCTGTGGCAAGTATCTCCCACCAGGAACAACCGAGTTCTGTGCCAGATCTGACTCATGGGGAGGAAGACATTGGTAAAAGAGGAAATAATAGGAATGGGCAGTTATTGGAAAATCCTCGCTTTGGGAAAATGCCATTGGAATTGGTCCGGAAGCCAATTTCTCAGAGCCAGATCAGTGAGTTCTCTTTTCTAGGGTCCAACTGGGACAGCTTCCAAGGGATGGTGACTTCATTCCCAAGTGGGGAGGCCACCCCTCGGCGGCTGCTTTCCTATGGCTGTTGTAGCAAGAGGCCAAACAGTAAGCAGATGCGGGCCACAGGGCCCTGCTTTGGGAGCCAGTGGGCTCAGAGAGAAGGTATGAAGTCACCTGTCTGTTCTAGTCATTCCAATGGACATTGTACTGGCCCAGGAGGAAAGAACCGGATGTGGTTGTCCAGTCACCCAAAGCAAGTCTCTAGCACAAAGCCTGTTCCACTGACCTGTCCTTCTCCAGTGCCTCCTCTCTATTTGGATGATGATGGACTCCCCTTTCCCACGGATGTGATCCAGCATAGGTTACGGCAAATCGAAGCAGGGTACAAGCAAGAGGTAGAGCAGCTACGTCGACAGGTGCGTGAGCTTCAGATGAGGCTGGATATCCGTCACTGCTGTGCCCCTCCAGCAGAGCCTCCCATGGACTATGAGGATGATTTTGTAAGTAGTCACCAACTGCCATACACCCATTATTTAGTCTGTTAATCCAGCCTTCCCTCCATTCAGCATTTATTCATTGGGTACTTGCTGTGTGCCACTGAGTTAGGTGCCTGGACTATAGGATGAAAAACAAGTAAGCAATTAGAATGATGTTTTTAAGTGCTATGATTGAGGAGGCATCAGGTGTTAGAGGGCTGGAATGGAGTGAAACGTCAAGGAAGGCTTTCTTGAGAAGGTAATGCTTGAGCTGAGTGCTGAAGAATGTGTGATATTTAGCTAAGTAGACAGTGAAAAGGAAACACCATTTGCAGAAGCATCGTGGCAATAGGTACTCCAATGATATGGCTTAAAAGGATGGGACATGCAAGTGTATATGTGTACATGCATGCATACACACTTACACTGGGGCTATAAGAGACAGATAGGGTGCTGGGAGGTGACATTGGAGAAGTAGATGGAGATTAGAAGGGTCAGCTTGAGTGCCCTTCTTGTTTGGATTTTACCCTTAAGGCAATAAAATTTTAGGCCAGTGCATAATATGATCAGAGTTGTACTTTAAGAAAATGACTCTTGCACTCTTGCAACAGTGTACAATTTTTTTTTTTTTTTTTTTTTTTTTTTTTTTTTTTTTTTTTTGAGATGGAGTCTCGCTCTGTCACCCAGGCTGGAGTGCAGTGGCACGATCTCAGCTCACTGCAACCTCCGCCCTCCCGGGTTCACGCCATTCTCCTGCCTCAGCCTCCTGGGTAGCGGGGACTACAGGCGCCCGCCACCTCGCCCGGCTAGTTTTTTGTAGTTTTTAGTAGAGACGGGGTTTCACCGTGTTAGCCAGGATGGTCTCGATCTCCTTACCTTGTGATCTGCCCACCTCGGCCTCCCAAAGTGCTGTGATTACAGGTGTGAGCCACTGTGCTTGGGCCAACAATGTACAATTTTAATGAGGCAGTTGAGACCCAGATTGGGAGACTGGTAAGGTCATTTTGGAATAATCCAGGTGAGAGATGAAGACTATGTAGGCTGTGCAGTGTTGGGCAGCCTCAGGTTCTGGCACCATAGTCCTTGGGGAGCTTCTAGGAGCCAGCTTCCTCCCCATGGTATCTTGCCATTTTCAGACACCTCCTTTGTTCTGTTAAGGTGCTCCCTACTTGCCTGCTTCTCACTTCTCTGGTGCTTTAAACAGGAATCAACAAACCTTTTTTTTTGTAAAGGGCCAAATAATAACTATTTTAGGTTTTGTGGGCCATACAGTCTATGTTGCAACTACTCAGCTCTGCTGTTGTGCAAAAGCAGCCAGGCACAGTGGGTCATGCCTGTAGTCTTAGGACTTTGTGAGGCTGAGGTGAGTGGATCGCTTGAGCCAAGGAGTTTGAGACCAGCCTAGGCAACATGGTAAAACCCCATCTCTACAAAAATTACAAAAAAATTAGCTGGACATGGTGGCAGATGCTTGTGGTCCCAACTACTCAGGAGGCTGAGGTCGGAGGATCTCTTGAACCCAGGATGTTGAGGCTACAATGAGCCGTGATCATGCCACTGCATTCCAGCCTGGGCAAAAGAGCGAGACCTTGTCTCAAAAACAAAACAAAAAGCAGCCATAGACTGCTTTTAGTATGTAAATGAATGAATGCAGCTGTATTCCAACAAAACCTGATTTACAAAAACAGGCAGTGGGCTAGTTTGGCCTGTGGGCCATAGCTTGTCAACCCCTGGTTTAGAACGTAACAAGAGAGTCTTTCTATGCTGTGGTGTAGCATATTGGTAAGAGTATAAGTCTGAAGCCACAATACTAGGTTCAAATCCCAGTTTTACTACATATCAGCTCTTAACTTTCTCTGTGGCTTCATTTTCTTATTTGTAAAATGGGGATATTAGTAGTATACGTTGTAAGACTGTCATGAGAAATAAGTTCATGTATGTAATGCACTTAGCACAGTGCCTGACACATGGTAAACACTAAGCGTTAATGATGATGAAGATAATGTTGTTGTCTTTGCCTTTTCATCAGACATGTTTGAAGGAGTCAGATGGCAGTGATACTGAGGATTTTGGCTCTGATCACAGTGATGACTGCCTTTCAGAAGCAAGCTGGGAACCTGTTGATAAGAAAGAGACTGAGGTATGTTTAGGCACATATGTGGTGGGTACTTATGTGAGCCAATGAGTCATCATACTTCCCAGAGATGAATGACATGCTGTAGACTGAGCTGTCTCCCAGAGGAGTGTCAACCTGGTAGGCAAGTGGTAGCCAGTTACGAAGATAAGCCTTGTCACTTTCTCCTGGGATGCTTTCCTTGTTGCAGTGTTGCTCTTCCAGTCTGTCAGCAAGGACCAGGAATTTTTCCTTGTGCCTTCTATTAGGTGACTCGCTGGGTTCCAGACCATATGGCATCACACTGCTATAACTGTGACTGTGAATTCTGGTTGGCCAAACGAAGACACCATTGCAGGTAAGATGTTTTGTATGATTTAGTATGACTTAAAAAACAGTGCAGGCCAGGTGCAGTGGCTCACGCCTGTAATCCCAGCACTTTGGGAGGCTGAGGCAGGCAGATCACGAGGTCAGGAGATCAAGACCATCCTGGCCAACATGGTGAAACCTGTCTCCACTAAAAATACAAAAATTAGCTGGGTGTGGTGGCGTGTGCCTGTAATCCCAGCTACTCTGGAGGCTGAGGCAGGAGAACAGCTTGAACCAGGGAGTTGGAGGTTGCAGTGAGCTGAGATCACACCACTGCACTCCATCCTGGCAACAGAGCGAGACTCTGTCTCAAAAACAAAAACAGTGCAATACATATGTATAGAACTAAATGGAATTCGTTTGGAAGTGGATACCTCTTTATAGAAACTATTTTTGTTTGTCCCCAACTTTTCATTTAGTATCACTCATTCTCAGTATATTGGCATTTCCTAATATTAATTAATTTTTTTTTATTAGTGATGGGGTCTTGCTATGTTGCTCAGGCAAGTCTCAAACTCCTGGCCTCAAGCAATTCTACTGCCTCAGCCTACCAAAGTGCAGGGATTACTGGTGTGAGTCACCCTACCTGGCTAGTATATTGGCATTTCTGATGAACTCTTCCCTCTTTGTGCTTTGGCAGAAATTGTGGGAATGTATTTTGTGCTGGATGCTGCCACCTGAAGCTGCCCATTCCTGATCAGCAACTCTATGACCCAGTTCTCGTCTGTAACTCATGTTACGAACACATTCAAGTCTCTCGTGCCAGGGAACTCATGAGCCAACAGCTGAAGAAACCCATTGCTACAGCTTCCAGTTGAATGCCGGGGAGATGACCTGTCCAACTTTAGCAGGTTTGAAGGGAGGATCTGCTTCAGTTGTAGTTAGGAAGGTTCGTTGGTGTGGCTCATGAAATCACAGAGCTCAGAGATACCATCTTGAGAAATCCTCCTTGGTATCATAAAACTGGAGCAGAGGAATTGCAATTTGGCAGGAGGTCCTCTACTGGTGAGACCCTCACCTTGGGGTAATGGTCCTAACCCAGACCCAGGGTCTGGAAGCTTAATGTTGAGTTGGTGACTCCAGCCTCTTTCTCCTGGAGGTCACAAGATGATGATTGCATAGATGTTACCTGGTGCAAAGTGCCCCAAACAGCAATAGAATGGCATACGTATAACCAAACTCCAAGTGATAACCAGACCCATCTCTCCTCCACCTTGACAAAAGCAGATTATAGTATACAAGATAGGAATTCCTGTCCTATTTGAGATGAACTATATCCTGTACCTCTGTGCTCTGTGTCTGTGCATGAAGGCTCAGTCTTTAGAGGCACTCCCTCTAGTTGCATTAGTACTGTCTTTCTGTGGAGTTTGGTTTGAAGACTGGTTCAGCAAGTGGAGGTTTCAATGTATTTTTCAGTTGGCTCATCAGCCAGCATTGGTGAATATTCAGTTTAGGGGACAGTTCTAGGGAGCGAGCCATTTTGGGAGCAGAGGAAAACTCTGCTGATTGAGTTATTTTGAGCTGTGAAGGCAGTCGTCTCTGTTACACAGTGGCAGCTCTTGAGTTACGCACTGTGAAGAATGAGAAGGGAAAAGTAAAAATTATCCTTGTGAAACATCTGCTGATTGTGCCCTACCCTTTGCGCCTGACTCTTCCTAGTTGTCCTGGTGCTAACACAGGAGCTACACCTTGATCCTCTCCTGGCATGAAAATAAAACAAAGGTTTTCGTTGTTGTTCCATTGCCCGTTTCCCCATGTTGTCTTTCCCTTGGCTGCTGCCTCCTCTGGATCACATTGCTTCTTATCCTGAACACTTGACACCTTGAGGGTAGAATTTAGCGTTTGGTTTTTACCTCCTAGCATATGCTGTTTGGTATGTGAGGGTTTCAGTACAAATGCTGCTGTCTATTTCTGTGCACTTAACAATGGAACCCAAACAGAGGAGAATAAAGCCTTGATACCAAAATCGGGAGAGAACATGTGTCCATTTGGACCAAACGTTGTTGGTTTTTTAAAACTTTTATTTTGTTTTTTTTTTTTTTTCATCTTAATATGTACCAGTGGCACTTAACCAAAAGATACAGTGATATAGCCATGTACTGTGGGTGGGACAGATACAGTCTCCTTGGCCTATAATGAAACCACTAGGACTTTATACATTTTCCTTAATTTGTTGACATATAAATGGTAAATTACATTTAGGCTTATCCTGTTTTGAAATGATGGTAGTCATCTTTCTCACTGCTACTTTCATGTTGCTTTCTAGAAAACAGCATTTCATTCCAAAATAACTAGGATCTGCATTTAGAACAAGAATCATTATTTCCCTGAACTTTTCAGTCCTACAGAGAAGCATCTGTGGTTCTTTTGTACTTGCCATAGATGTAACCTAAAAAGTTTTGGCGTATTTAGGTCAGCCTAGCGGAACTTTTTTTTCATTTAAATGGAGCTGAATAATGGAGATTTTGTGTCTGCAAAATTCCTGAGATCATTGAAAAAGTAACAAGCTATTCCTTGTTTCTGATACATAAAATTATTTTAAGCATTTTATCAATCATTAAAATTTACTGCCAGTTGTGAGTGGCTTTTTAATTAACTTGACTTTCATTGCACTTCACTCTGCCTGTTTTCAAGGGGAGTAAGATTGGTTACATTTGGGGAGACTGTATCTGTCTACTTAGTGTGGCTGTTTTGAGGGACTGTCCCATCAGTGAACAAACTGCATGGCCTTGGAGAGAGACTCTGGGCTCTTGGCTCAGATGTGTTCATTAAATACTCCTTTCAGAGCTGTCGTGGGTGTAAGTGACATGATGTGGCCAAAAATCCAAACTGTGCAGTTGCGTTGTGACAAAAATGCAATGTGCTGTAAAAATTCAATACAGTTTAAATAAAATCTCTATATTAGTGCTGCTTTGTTGGGTTTATTTTCATTTCTAAAAAACCTTAATATTCACTTATTCTTTGACCATGAGAAGAGTAGAACATTGTACCCCTCTCTCCCAGCAATTTCCAATTTATTTATTTCGAAATGGAGTCTCTTTCTGTTCCCCAGGCTGGAGTGCAGTGGTGCGATCTCGGCTCACTGCAACCTCCGCCTTCTGGGTTCAAGCGATTCTCCTGCCTCAGCCTCCCGAGTAGCTAGGACTACAGGTCCTGGCTAATTTTTGTATTTTTAGTAGAGTCTAGGTTTCACCATGTTGGCCACGCTGGTCTCAAATTTCTGGGTTCAAGCAGTCCACCCGGCTCGGCCTCCCAAAGTGTTGGGATTACAGATGTGAGCCACTGTGCCCGGCCAATTTCCATTTTCAAATGAACCTCTCTTTTTGAATCAGCACAGCTCTTGTTACATTCTTATTTATTGATTGCCTAGGGATCGATTCTTATGGATACCGTAGAATTCTATCCCATCTTTATCTTTAATGTCTAAAATCCACCAGCTGGTTGGGCAGGCACACAAGAGAGTACTTAGATTCTTGTGATTCCCTCTTCTCAGGGACTTCAGTTCTCATCTAACCTTGGGTAAATTGTCTTGAACAAAATACTGGCTTAAAAGAGTGTTATCTTAAAAGATACAAAAGGCTACTATCTAAAAGGTGAATTCGTTTACTCAAGATATTATACCTCCAGTGGCATCATTTTTGTTTGAGAGGTGAGCAGTTCCACTTAGTAAAGATTACAGACCAGACCCTTTGGTCCCCAGAATGACCGACTCTGCTGCCTAACGCACACTTTCTCTGCATTCCAAGTCCCCACTAGTTGGCTGGGCCGAAACACACGCCTCTTGGTATTCCACGGTGGATAACTGGGCTTCTCTCTTCGCAGGACTTAGAACTCCCCGGCGGGCAGCCTTCCCGGCCTCAAGTCTGGGAACGCCTGGGGAAGGGGCGCCTGCCTGGGTCCCGCAGGCGTCCGGCGGGCCTGGCCGGGGCACGCGGCCGCCGAGGGGGAGGTGCCCACGCCG
>NW_016823439.1:496664-509121 GCF_001698545.2 Rhinopithecus bieti | reverse complement strand
CCTTGTCTAAAAAAAAAAAAGAAAAAAAAAAGAACTTAGAACATTACAATAGTAGCCAAGGGAAAGTTTTGGAAAAGGTGCCTGCAGTGGAAATTTGCCCTTGAAGAGGGCTGCCACCTTCCACCTATTGGCAGATCTAAGAAATCTTAGAAGAAATGTTCAGACAATCATCAGATTTAGAGTTCTGGGTGATGTGTAGAATGGTAGACATTGTTTATATACCTTAAGATCAAAAATACGATACATCATGGCTGACAAGATATAGTTCCTATGTAGAATGAATTAGCTCCACATTTCTTTCATTGTAGCGAATTAGAGCTTGATGCTTCCTTAAAGGGTTATGATTAGACAAACATAAGGCAAAAATGGTTTTCTTTACGGCTGTCAAGTTTTAGTTTAAAAAGAATTTTAGAAAGCTCACATTTACAGACTTTGAAGTTTTCTCTATTGGCTACAATCTTTCAGTATTGAAAAAACTTTTTGGTGTACCTCTGTATTTAGTAAAAGTTCAGAAACCCTCTGTGATAGTGAATTATTTATTTTTTATTATTTGTTTTTTTTTTAGAGATAGAGTTTTGCTCTTGTCACCCAGGCTGGAGTGCAATGGCGCAATCTCGGCTCACCACAACCTCCGCATCTCAGGTTCAAGCGATTCTCATTCCTCAGCCTCCTGAGTAGCTGGGAATACAGGCGCACGCCACCATGCCTGGCTAATTTATATATTTTTAGTAGACAGGGTTTGACCACGTTGGCCAGGCTGGTCTTGAACTCCTGACCTCAGGTGATCCGCCTGCCTCAGCCTCCCAAAGTGCTGGGATTACAGGCCTGAGCCACTGCACCCCGCCTATTTTATTTTTTGAGATGAAGTCTCACTCTGTTGCCCAGGCTGGCGTGCAATGGCAAGATCTCGTCTCACTGCAACCTCTGCCTCCCGGGTTCAAGTGATTCTCCTGCCTCAGCCTCCAGAGTAGCTGGGATTCTACAGGTGCCTGCCACCACATCTGGCTAATTTTTGTATTGTTAGTAAAGATGGGGTTTTACTATGTTGGCCAGGCTGGTTTTGAACTCCTGACCTCAGGTGATCTGCCTGCCTCGGCCTCCCAAAGTGCTGAGATTACAGGTGTGAGCCACTGCACATGGCCAAATTATTTTATAGACTTGATTTTTTTTTTTTTTTTTTTTTTTTTTGAGATAGGGTCTCACTCTGTCCCCCAGGCTGGAGTGCAGTGGCAAGATCTTGGCTCACTGCAACCTCCACCTCTCAGGCTCAAGGGATCCTCCCACCTCAGCCTCCCGAGTAGCTGGGACTATAGGTGTGGCCACCACACCCAGCTAATTTTTTGTATTTTTGGTAGATACAGGGTTTCACTCTGTTTCCCAGGCTGGTCTGGAACTCCTGGGCTCAAGTGATCTGCCCACCTTGGCCTCTGGAAGTACTGGGATTACAGGCGTGAGCACCACCGCGCCAGGCCTGTAGACTTGATTTTTTGATGCTCTTCCCCCTCTTCCAGGAAGGCAAGGGTGGCGATATTCCATTTCTCTGTTTAAAGAGTCCATGATGTGAAGCAGTATACCAAGAAACCAACAGGATATAATAATAATTCATTCTTTACCTTCAACTAGGAGAGTAATAAAAACACTTTCAGCATGTTAACATGGATTTACTATAAAGTAAATGTAATCCCGTGGGGCCGGGCATGGTGGCTCATGCCTGTAATCCCAGCACTTTGGGAGGCCGAGGCGGGTGAATCACGAGGTCAAGAGATTGAGACCATCCTGGCCAACATGGTAAAACCCTGTATCTATTAAAATATAAAAATTTGCTGGGTGTGGTGGCGGGTGCCTGTAGTCCCAGCTACTCGGGAGGCTGAGGCAGGAGAATCACTTGAACCCGGGAGGCGGAGGTTGCAGTGAGCCAAGATCATGCCATTGCCCTCCAGCCTGGGTGACAGAGCAAGACACCGTCTCAAAAGAAAAAAAGAAATCTGGGTTATTTTTGAGTTAATGAAAAGTTTAAATATACAAATAAAATAACACTATGTTCAACTTAACCTTCTCCCAGGGTTACGAATGACAACAGTACTTGGTTCATTTGGAATTTAGAAGATAAGGAACTAGGTTATGTGTCCACTGTGGAGTTTAGAAGATAATGGATTAGGTTAAAATTCCAACAATAAGTTGAAAAAACAGCAGTGGCATAAGAATGTCCTAAAGGAATATTAGCGTACTTCCATGTGATGGCCATTGATTTTGGTAGGGAATGGTAAGGGGCAAGGCAATGGAAACAATACCATGGCATACATTTGGTAGAATCTCTGACATGGATTTTTTTTTTTTTTTTTTTCAGGTTGCATGTCTGGTGGGCATAAGGAGAAAAGACTAGAAAATGTGTTTTTTGGGAGAAATGGGATAACCACTTCAAACAAAGAAACACACATACATACGCACACACATAAAAACCAACACTTGCTCTTTTCTCTGATCTTTTTCCCTCAACTATCTTACACCCAGTTATATTTTAAGGATAGAGTCCATTTTAATTGAAGAAATTCAGGGCCATCTGGAATCTGATTTTATTCACTTATAGTTCAGTTGGTCAGCATTTAAAGATTACTGTTTGTTGAAAACCATACATTCATGGTGTTTCAGTATAGATTATATGTCAATCCATGTATAACTAAGTTATTGTTTTGATGTCTTTCCTGTTTGGTGTTTTTTGTTTGTTTGTTTGTTTGTTTTCCTTACCATTCTACCTGTTGGTGTGTGCAGAAGGTATGTCAGGTGTGGACTGTCTATACCATAGGTTTGGTTCACCAGGGAATTGTGTTACTGGTTCAGGTGGAATGTAATTCTGCTATAAGTTCAAGCATACTAGAACTTGAATAATTGAACAGAGCTGTTCAAGAATACAACTTTGTTTTGTTCTCATTCCATGTTCTAAGTCCTTGGCTCTTCTATTTTTCCTCATCTCATTTTTCTTCTTCTCGAATCTTGCCTTGGTTGTGTGCCTGACTACACTGCTACTGCTTAGTCTCCATTTTTTCTGTGTTCTATTTCTGTGTATGGGTTGAATACTTCTCTCTCTATAATAGAATCCTCTGTTTTAGGACCTAGTTCTTTTATTTAGAGCCACTGAACCAACTGTACTGTTCACCTTCCAAGAGTCTACTTGATAAGAAACGTGAGATTGCATGTTTTTCCTTTGTGCACTTTTGTTATTTTGTTTTTAGGAACAGTTTATTTTACGATATTTGTTAAAATATTCTAAACTAAGTAACAGGTCTGAGAAATGGATAACCTGTTTTTGCCTGGGGATACCATGCTCTCAAGAGGCAAGTTTTTGGATTCTTTCCTGGGAATTGATTAACTCAGATGGACTTCCATAAAAGAAATAGAATTTTTTTTTTTTTTGAGACGGAGTTTCGCTCTCTGTCGCCCAGGCTGGAGTGCAGTGGCCGGATCTCAGCTCACTGCAAGCTCCGCCTCCCGGGTTCACGCCATTCTCCTGCCTCAGCCTCCCGAGTAGCTGGGACCACAGGCGCCCGCCACCTGGCCCGGCTAGTTTTTTGTATTTTTTAGTAGAGACGGGGTTTCACAAGGTTAGCCAGGATGGTCTCGATCTTCTTACCTCGTGATCCGCCCGTCTCGGCCTCCCAAAGTGCTGGGATTACAGGCTTGAGCCACTGCGCCCGGCCTAAGAAATAGAATTTTTAAGAACACAATTTCATCCTGCCCTCTATTTCCAGAATTCTGGATTAAAACTTTGCCAATATATCTTAAAGCTATTTTGAGGACATATAGGTGATGTAATGTTGATCTGAATTGACCACTATGAGGTAACCCTTAACAGAAGAATAAATAAGGGCTGAACATGTCTTGGTTCTTTATTTTAAAAAACAGACTTAAAAGAATGCCCGTCTAATCTTGACTGTGTTCTAATTTTAACAGCATCTAAAATAGTTAATTGGCCAACACTCCAAGTTTATCATAATAGAAGTAGACAGATATAAAACAATTTGAGGTCGAGAATTCTTTAATTAGCTGCTGAAGTTATTGACAGCCTGAAAATTCACCAACAGTTTATCCCCAAAGAGGGCAGAGCTGTTGTACTCTGTAGGCAGTATGTAGTGTTGGCATGTGAGCATCCCAGGAGAAATCAAGCAATGGGTAGTTTTGGACATGGAGAAACACCTCTTGTGAAGAGCAAAAAAAAAAAAAGAGGCGTTGTCAGTGGTGGGTTCAAAGTGTGTGTACCTGCGGAATTGGTAGTCAAGCAGCATAAAAACTGTTTTATGCTTCTTTTTTTTTTTTTTTTTTTTTTTAAGACAGAGTCTCCCTCTCTCACCAAGGCTGGAGTTCAATGGCATGAACATGGCTCACTGCAGCCTTGACCTCCCAGGATCAAGTCATCCTCCCACCTCAGTCTCCTAGCTGGGATTGTTGGGGCATGCCACCACACCTGGCTGATTTTTTTATTTTTTGTAAAGACAGGATCTCACCTTTTTTTTTCTTTTTTCTTTCTTTTATTTTCTTTCTTTCTTTTTTTTTTTTGAATTGGAGTCTTGCTGTGTTGCCCAGGCTGGAGTGCAGTGGCGCAATCTTGGCGCACTGCAACCTCCGCCTCCCGGGTTCAAGCTATTCTCCTTCGTTAGCCTCCCGAGTAGCTGGGACTACAAGGTGTGCGCCACCATGCCCAGCTAATTTTTGTATTTTTAGTAGAGACGGGGTTTCTCCATGTTAGTCAGGCTGGTCTCAAACTCTTAACCTCAAGTGATCTGCCTTCCTCAGCCTCCCAAAATGCTGGTATTACAAGCATGAGCCACCATACCTGGCCAGGATCTCACCATTTTGCCTGTGCTGGTCTGAAATTCCTGAGCTCAAGCAATCCTCCCACCTTGGCCTCCCAAAGTGCTGGGGTTAGAAGGATGAGACAGGGTTAGAAAAAATAGACAGGGTCTATTTTTTGTACTTTAAAGGAAGAAAGGAAAATAGTTTTAAGAGATCTGTCATTTGAATACATTTAATCTTCTGAAGTAGGATTTTTTTCCCCACATTAGATAAAGCCTCTTGATTTCCAGGGCTCCAGAATTTGTGTTGTTCATATGTATGTATTTTTTTCTTTTTGGCATTAATGCTTTATTTACTTGTTTAAGTATTTATTTTTAAGAGACAGGATCTCACTCCGTCACCCAGGCTGGAGTGCAGTGTCAGGAGCATAGTTCACTGTAACCTTGAACTGGACTCAATAATGCTTTATTGTCTTTTTTTAAAACAGGGTCTCACTATGTCACCCAGGCTAGAGTACAGTGGCTCAATCTCAGCTCACTGCAATCTCCACCTCCTTGGTTCAAGCGATTCTCCTGCCTCAGCTTCCCAAGTAGCTGGGATTACAGGCATACACCACCATGCCTAGCTAATTTTTGTATATTTTGTAGAGATAGGGTTTCACTATGTTGCTCAGGCTGGTCTCGAACTCCTGGACTCAAGTGATCTGCCTGCCTCAGCCTCCCAAAGTGCTGGGATTACAGGCATGAGCCACCATGGCTGGCCTGCTTTATTCTTTAAAGGAAATTAAACCACAGAAATAGAATGACAGATTTGCAACTTGTTGAATGGGTTTACAATCTAATTATTTGGAAAAGCAGATATTTGAGTGTCAACTTTCAACGTGTAGTTTAATACTTGAGTAGCACATAATAGGTTTTCCCTCTGTTTTACAGATTAGCTTAATAAACTGAAAGGAACTTGTGAATCAGTCACATGATTTAATGCAAAACTTTCCTTAGGAATAAATTAGGCTAGCTTTGTTTATGTTCAAGAATCATAATGTATAGTTCTGCACCATTTATATTCTCTTGTCCTTCATTACATACTGTTGCCCTTTCTCTCTCTTCCTTATCTCCATTTTTTATTCCTTTTTACATTGCTAATGAAGAGAAGACAAGTATCAGAATCTCTGGGCCTGGATTTGTGGATTTTTAACATACTCTTCAGGTGATTCAGATGTAAACCAATGTTTGAGAGCCACTGACATCTGGGAAAGGATACTACTGGAAAGACTCTGAAGAAAGAAAAATCATGGAAAATGATTGATTTAAGGAATGAAAGAGGAAACTAAGTCAAACTTTTCAAGCGTGACTTTTCTACAAAGATGATCATTTTTAAAAATTTGAAAGGGAGGGCAAGACATGGTGGCTCATGCCTGTAATCCCAGCACTTTGGGAGGCAAAGGCAGGAGGATTGCTTGAGCCCAGGGGTTCAAGACCAGCCTGGGCAACATAGGGAGGCTCCTGCCTACAAAACAAATTTAGCCGGGTGTGGTGGTGCATGTGTGAACTCCAGCTATTCAGGAGGTTGAGATGAGAGGATTGCTTGAGCCCAGGAGTTCGAGGCTGCAATGAGCCATGTTCACACCACTGCACTCTAGCCTGAGCAACAAAGCAAGAGTCTAAGGAAAAAAAAGAATAAAACATTGATGCCAAAAATAAACACATACACACAACACAAATTCTGGAGCCCTGAAATCAAGAGGTCTTTAGTAGGGGGAAAAAATCCTACTTCAGGAGATTGAATGTATTCAAATGATAGGCCTCTTAAAAATTATTTTTCTTTTTTTCCTTTGAAGTACAAAAAACAGGCCAGGTACAGTGGCTCGTTTCTGTAATCCTAGCACATTGGGAGGCCAAGGCAGGAGGATCGCTTGAACCCAGGAGTTCCAGACCATCCTGGGAACGTGGCAAGACCTTGTCTCTACAAAAAGTAAAATAAACAGTGCTTGGTGGTGTGCACCTATAGTTCCAGCTACTCAGGAGGCTGAAATGGGAGGATTGCTTGAGCCTGGAAGTTTGAGGCTAGAGTGAGCCGAGATCACATCACTGCACTGCAGCCTGGGCGACAGAGATCCGGTTGGTTGGTTGGTTGGTAGGTAGGTAGGTAGGTAGGTAGGTAGGTAGGTAGGTAGATAGATAGCAAAGAAGGTTACATTTTTTTAAATCTTGTTATATGTTCCATACCCATTTCTTTTATTTTTTGGTGGAGAGCTTATTTTTATGCCTATTATTAATGTTACAAAATTGTTTGAAAGACTGAATGGAAAACTTTTAGGAAGTAGCTTACACGTTAGAAAAATCTGGGTCAGGCAAATAAAGCGAAAGGTAAGATGGCTAAATCAAGTATAAAAGGCTTTTAATGTTGAATATGTGATTTAACATTTGATTTAATGTTAGAATTTAGGCACTTTATCTTTTATGACTATTACACTGAGAAAACAAAGGTTTATTCGATTCTTCTTTCGGCATTATATGTCTCATATTCTTGATTCTGAATTTGTTTTTACCAAAACTAAACTTCTGTTGTGTTAAAAATGGCTGATAGGTGAAGAGTAGTATATTTTATGACCTTTGGTTTACTATGTCTGGTGGTGTAATGCAAAATTAGTAAATATGCTCTTCCTCTTTTATGCAGGACCACTGGCTGTAGGACAATTTCACCGGTCATTTCGGCGAGATAGTTTGTCTCCTTACTCCTACGTATCAACTCCATCCCATGACCACAGTACTTTCCCTCTGAAAGGTTTAGATCGGACCCCAGTTCCTCACAGGATATGGCAGAACTCCCTTGGAATGCACCCTGGACAAGTGGAGACATCTCCCACATTTTCAGATAAAGGGGTTCCATTTCCTGTACTCCAGAGGTTTCCAGCTGAGGTTACCTATACGCTGCAACCCAGCACCACATCTGTCCATGTTCAACAAGGTCCTCAAACAATGGTCAGCTCCTCCCAAAAATACAGTAACTACACACCCTCAGCACAGTACTCGCAAGCCTACTATCCAACAGGTATGATAAATTCAGGTTCATGGCCTTCTATTTAAGGTTGTTTATAATGAGCATATATATATTTTAAATGCATTTTATTGTCTCTGCTTTAACACAAACAGTAGGAATATGCATCTAAGAAATGGCAAAGATTTCTTAGCAGGAGGTATTTTTAAACAATATATAAAATTTCATTGTGTTTTTAAGGGTTGTGAAAATTTTGTTGGGTGTATAAAGGTGTGTATTGTTAGTGAAACTTGTATACTCAAAATGTGTCCTAGTTATGAAATTAAGACTTAGTACCCCAAGGGCGGATGTGGTGGCCCATGCCTGTAATCCCAGCACTTTGGGAATGTGAGGTGGGTGGATCATTTCAGGTCGAGTTCGAGACCAGACTAGCCAACATGGTGAAACCCCAACTCTACTAAAAATACAAAAATTAGCCAGGCACGGTGGCAGTCACCTGTAATCCCAGGTACTCAGAAGGCTGAGGCAAGAAAATTGCTTGAACCTGGGAGGTGGAAGTTGCAGTGAGCGGAGATCACGCCACAGCATTCCACCCTGGACGACAGAGAGACCGTCTTAAAAACAAAAAAACAAAAAACAAAAAACCTTAGTACCCCAGAACTTTATTTTAACTCTGTCCCTGGTGCCGCAGTTTTTTTTTTTTTTTAATATGTCTATTATATATTTAATATGGTTTAATCGTAAAGTGAGATTACCTCATAATGAAATCATTTATTATCTCAGTAATGATATTTAATAAAAAAACATACTCTCTGAACATTAAATTCTTTAGTAAAAACCTGGTGAACAGTGGGATCTCCGCAGTGTTATTCCTAGGCAGCTAAGAACTGGGGAGTAGCAGAGAGAAGGAGAAACCTGACAATGACAACTGACCTGGAACTCAACCAAGGGCATTGAGAACATGCTGGTAGATCCCAAGCCACTAATTGGGAACTTAGTGGGGGAAAAAAAGTTATGTTTTTTTTCCTTTCTTTTCTTTTCTTTTCTTTTTTTTTTTGAGATGGAGTTTCACTCTTGTTGCCCAGACTGGAGTGCAATGGCACAATCGTGGCTCACTGCAACCTCCGCCTCCCAGGTTCAAGCAATTCTCCTGCCTCAGCCTCCTGAGTAGCTGGGATTACAGGCATGCGCCACCACCACGCCCAGCTAATTTTTTGTATTTTTAGTAGAAATGAGATCTCACCATGTTGGAAGGGCTGGTCTCGAACTCCTGACCTCAGGTGATCCACCCGCCTTGGCCTCCCAAAGTGCTGGGATTACGGGAGTGAGCCACCCTGCCTGGCCATTTTTTTTCTTTTTTAATAGAAAACGTTTTGCAATATAATCTTACCGTTTCACTCAAATGTATTTTCTTCTTTTTTTTTTTGAGACAGAGTCTCACTCTGTTGTCAGGCTGGAATGCAGTAGTGCAATCTCGGCTCACTGCAACTTCCACCTCCTGGGTTCAAGTGATTCTTCTGCCTCAGCCTCCCAAGTAGCTGGGACTACAGGCGCCTGCCACCATGGCCGGCTAATTTTTTTTTTTTTTAGTAGAGATAGGGTTTCACCATGTTGGCCAGGCTGGTCTTGAACTCTGACCTCGTGATCCACCCACCTCGGCCTCCCAAAGTGCTGGGATTACAGGTGTGAGCCACTGCACCTGGCCTCAAATGTATTTTCAATTTTGCAAAAACACGATAGCAGTGGCATGTATTTCATCATGTGGTATGCTTTTTACACAATGATGAAATGAGGCAATAGAAATAAGACAAGGGTCAAAGCTTTAAGAAAAGACCAGAAAGAAGAAAGAGAGAAAGGGGCATCCTTACCCTGTGAATTAAATATCTAAGATCCTTTTTTTTTTTTTTTTTTTTTTTTTTTTCTAGACGGAGTCTCGCTCTGTCGCCCAGGCGGAGTGCAGTGGGCCAGATCTCAGCTCACTGCAAGTCCACCTCCCGGGTTCACGCCATTTCCCTGCCATCAGCCTCCCGAGTAGCTTGGACTACAGGCGCCCCACCTCGCCCGGCTAATTTTTTGTATTTTTTTTTGTAGAGACCAGGGTTTCACCAGGTGTTAGCCAGGATGGTCTCGATCTGCTGACCTCGTGATCCCGCCCGTCATACGGCTTCCCAAGTGCTGGGATTACAGGCTTGAGGCACTGCGCCCCAGCCATAATCTAAGATCTTTAATTTTTTTCAGTTATGTAAATCTGGAAACAATTTCTGGAAGTCTTTTGTTAGACCATTTCTCCCAGGTGGCACTAAAGGGAAAGCTAAAATATTTTTTCATTTTAAATATTTTTTCAAAAACATATTTACTTAAAGTAGAAGAAATGTAAATTAGAAAAGGGAATGGAGTGGCCGGGCCTGGTGGCTCACGCCTGTAATCCCAGCACTTTGGGAGGCTGAGGTGGGCGGATCACGAAGTCAGGAGATCGGGACCATCCTGGCTAACACGGTGAAACCCCGTCTCCACTAAAAATACAAAAAAATGAGCCGGGCGTGGTGGCAGCACCCGTAGTCCCAGCTACTAGGGAGGATGAGGCAGAAGAATGGCGTGAACCCGGGAGGCGGAGCTTGCAGTGAGCCGAGATCGCGCCACTGCACTCCAGCCTGGGCAATAGAGCAAGACTCCGTCTCAAAAAAAGAAAAGAAAAGAAAAGGGAATGGCGTAATTTGTTGCCATTTAAAAATTATAAATCTAGGCCTGGCGTACATTTAATCCTAGCGCTTTGGGAGGCCGAGGCGGATGGTTCACGAGGTCAGGAGTTCGAGACCAGGCTGGCCAACATAGTGAAACCCCGTCTCTACCAAAAAAATTACAAAAATTAGCCGGGCATGGTGGCGGCTGCCTGTAATCCCAGCTACTCGGGAGGATGAGGCAGGAGAATCACTCGAACCCGGGAGGCAGAGGTTGTGGTGAGCCAAGATGGCGCCATTGCACTCCAGCGTGGGCGACAGAGCGGGACTCCGTTTCAAAAAAAAAAAAAAAAAAATTATAAATCTGGGCGAGGGAGGCTATCCACTGCCGCCGCATCCCCTCCGCGAGCAGGAGCCCGGACCGGGTCCCGCTTGCAGCCCTAGCCGGTACCTTGTAGTCAGGCCGCGAGGGCAGCGCTGGGAGGAGGCGGCTGGACCCAGCGAGCGCCCGCGCGTGTGCCGTGAGGGGGAAGCCGCCTGCCAGTCCCCTTCGCCTTCCCTTCCCCCGCCCCCACCTTCCAACCGCGCCACATCGGCATCCGCTGCCAAAGTCAGTAGAAAGGAGCTCAACTCCAGCCACTACAGGGCCGACGAGACCTCAGGAAAACAGCAAGAAGCAATTGAACACATTGATGAAATCCAAAATGAAACAAACAGACTTAATGAACAAGCCAGTGAGGAGATTTTGAAAGCAGAACAGAAATGTAACAAACTCCGCTAACCATTTTTTTCAGAAGAGATCAGAATTGATCACCAAAATCCCACATTTTTGGATAACAACATTTATCAACCATCCACAGGTGTCTGCACTGCTTGGGGAGGAGGAAGAAGCGGCACTGCATTATTTGAGCAGAGTTGAAGTGACAGAATTTGAATATATTTAATCAGGTTACAGAATAGATTTTTATTTTGATCAAAATCCTTACTTTGAAAATAAAGTTCTGTCCAAAGAATTTCATCTGAATGAGAGTGGTGATCCATCTTTAAAGTCCACTGCAATCAAATGGAAATCTGGAAAGGATTTGACAAAGCGTTCAAGTCAAACGCAGAATAAAGCCGGCAGGAAGAAGCAGCATGAGGAACCAGGGAGCTTCTTTACCTAGTTTACTGACCATTCTGATGCAGGTGCTGATGAGTTAGGAGAGGTCATCAAAGATGATATTTGGCCAAACCCATTACAGTACTACTTGGTTCCCGATGTGGATGACGAAGAAGGAGAAGATGATGATAATGATGAAGAGGAGGACGGATTAGAAGATATTGATTAGAAGGGGATGAGAAGGAAAATGAAGAAGATGAAAATGATGATGAAGGGGAGGAAGGAGAGAAGGATGAAGAAGATGACTAATAGAACACTGATGGATTCCGACCTTCCTTTTTAAAAATTTTCTCCAGTCCCTGGGAGCAAGTTGCAGGGTTTTTTTGTTTTGTTTTTCGTTTGTTGTTTGTTTTCCTCTTGTGCTCAGTCGCCCTGTTCTTGAGATCTCTTTTCTCTGTATCATGGTTCTCACCTTATTTGGGGGAAGTACCTTGAGCAGAATACAGTGGGAAAAGAGTCTCTACCCCTTTCTGTTCGAAATTCATTTTTTTCCCTTCCTGTCTGAACAAAAACTGTATGGAATCAACACCGCTGAGCTCTGTTGAAAAAAAGAAAAACCTGCTCCCTTGTCTCTGCTGGAAGCTGGAAGGTGTGAGGCCCCTTGTGTGGGCAGTGCCCAGAATTCTAGCTTTTTTACTCCTTTCTCTGTATATTCAGCTCAGAGAGTACACTGTATCTCTGTGTGAATATGGACATTTAGCATTTACCAACATGTATCTGTCTACTTTCTCTTGTTTAAAAAAACAAAAACAGAAAACAAAACCTTAAAAAAATGGGTTTATAGAAGGTCAGCACAGGGTGGGTTTGAGATGTTTGGGTGGGTTAAGTGGGCATT
>NW_016823439.1:490236-492204 GCF_001698545.2 Rhinopithecus bieti | reverse complement strand
AAAAAAAAAAAAAAAACTTAACCACTTTAACTTATTTTCAGGGTACTGTTTTGAGGCATTAAGTACATTCACCATCACCACTGTCTATCTCCAGAACTTTTTCATCTTCCCCAACTGAAACTCTGTACCTGTTAACCACTAACTGCCCATTAAAGAATGCCAATCTGTCCCTGAGGTGGAGAGGTGGTCCCTAGCAACTACCATTCTGTTTTCTGTCTCTATGAATTTGACTATTCTAAATATCTCATATAAGTGGAATCATATATTTAATATATAAATTTACCATCTTTTTTTTTTGAGATGGAGTCTCACTCTGTCACCCAGACTGGAGTGCAGTGGTGCAATCTTGGCTCACTGCAACCTCTGCCTCCCAGGTTCAAGTGATTTTCCTGCCCCAGCCTCCTGAGTAGCTGGGATTACAGGCGTGTGCTACCATGCCCGGCTAATTTTTGTATTTTTAGTAGAGACGGGGTTTCACCATGTTGGTCAGGCTGGTCTCAAACTCCTGACCTTGTGATCTGCCTGCCTTGGCCTCCCAACGTGCTGGGATTACAGATGTGAGCCACCGTGCCCAGCCAAATTTACCATCTTAACCATTTTTAAATATACAATTCATTGACACTACTTACATTCACAATATTGTGCAACCCTCACCATTGTTTCCAAAACTTTTCATCACCCAAATGAAACTCGGTACCCGTTAAGCAATAGTTTCCCCCAACCCCTGGTAATCTCTAATTTATTTTTTGTGTATATGAATTTGACTATTCTAGGAACCTTACATGAGGAATCATATAATATTTGTCCTTTTGTGACTGGCTTATTTCACTTAATGTCTTTAAGATTCATCTATATTATAGTATGTGTCAGAATTTTCTTCCTTTTAAAGGCTGGATAATATTCCATTGTATATGTGTAACACATTTTGTTCATCCACTCATCTGTTGATGGATACTGAGTTGCTTTCATCTTTTGGCTGTTGTAAATTCTGCTACGGTGGACATGGGTGTACAGATATCTTTTCAAATGCCTGCTTTCACTTTGAGGTATAAACTCAGAAGACCTTTTCTTTACCTCACCATAAATGAGGAGATACTGGGATTCTAGTTGCTGTAGGAACTTATCTTGAAATTAAATATACTATTATGATGTTTTTTTCTTTTGAACATTTATATGATGGGGTATTTTCTCACTGTTGACGTTATACTATTCTGGAGTAGATTCAAATTCGAAATATTTTAATTCTATATTTGAATCACTTCTGTAGGATAAAGTATGTTAACTTGTTTGCCTCACCTATAGCAGGAGCAATAATTTTAGTAACTCTGGCTTAACATTTTATTACTTAGAAATTTTTTGAAAATGTCATTAATGCCTATATTTATATCTGAAATGGAATTCTTTTAATTATTTTCAGTTTTTCTTTCTACATGGAATTTAATGCCTCAACTGAACACTGCCTTCAGGAAGACACTGAAAGTTCTTTATGCAGATGAATGTATCTTAGGACATAGTGATAAACTAAGTTTTATAAATGTCAGTGCTTTCATTTAATGCACAGTAGATTATTTTTTCATATACTAGGCACATAGTCAAATTTCTATGCCTAAGTTTTCATATTCAGTAAACTTACTAATACCTTTGTTCTATTTTGTTGACTATACAAAATAGGACTACAGTGGTAAGGAATAGCCATTGAGGAATCTTTTTGGAGTGTAATCTGTTGAAGTCCTCATTTTCTTCATACAGGTACTGTTTTGCTTTCCATTTGTTACTGGATACTTTAAAGAGCATTTACTTTTTTGCTGTTTCCTGAGAAACCAACTCAGCTATCAAGCTATCAAAAATATATTAACATATTCTCTGTTATATATTATAGTTTATTTCTCTGAGAAATTTATTTATTTATTTTTTATTTTTTATTTTTTATTTTTTTATTTTTATTTTTTTTTTTTTTTGTGGGGGGGT